>NC_142188.1:24340416-24641875 GCF_026936395.1 Plectropomus leopardus
TAAAACACTAAGTATAAGTGGAGGGTTTAACAGCATTGTCAATCTGTATTTTAACTTTCAAAAAATTCTTGAAACAGCAATGACAAAAAAACACTTCTTTGTCTATTGAATGTTTAATAAGTGAATGCTTTTATGTTGTGATTTGGATGATAAGTTGGTGCTTCCCTAAAACAAAGACTTACAACCAGAGCTGTTGTGTCCACATCCTGGTTCTTCATGAGAAGCTCTCGTACATGCTCACACTTCAGGCCTTCCAGAGTGACAAACTTGGAGATCGTCCCACTGGGCTTGCCGTATTTGCAGGGCATGATTGAGGTGAGGTCAGGCCCACTAGTGTACAGGTAGAGGGCCTCCTCAGATCCTATTCTAGATCCTGAAAAATGGAGAAAAACGGGTTTTATTTACTCTGCTACTGAGACAAATGCTGCAAATTCATTTCAAAAGCTGAGAAACAGAATTGTAAGAAATCTAACACTGACCCTAAATAAACCCGATGAGTAAATGATTAATATCATTCCATCCATAACCCATAACGTAAAGACATATGATGTGACGCAAAGTGAGAACCCTGAAGAGCCATGGTGCTCCTTGATATCTAATTTCTTGTTTTCACGAAACTTTGGTGTCTTTCATAGTCCTTATTTTCCAAGAAGAAGCTGCTACCTACAACAGCAGAGAGGCTAAAGCTTGTCTAAAGACATCAGTTGGGTTCACAGGTTGAGATTACCCAGAGGCAGGCCATTCACAGACAATTAGAGGCAACAAGAGAAGTATTCAGTTAGCCTTTGGAGAGAATGCTAAGAATCTACAGCATGCAACACACATCAGCAGCAGCCTTTTACAGCCCTGAGACTCGTTACGCTTCAAAAATATAACTGCACCAAGACTCATTACTGTGCATTTATAAGCCCAATATTTACTGCTAATAAGAGAGAAGTTGGTTATAATCAGTGCACCAGCAGGGAGCGGCACTGAGGTGGAACAGATTAAATTATATAAAGGATTATAGCAGATTGCATGTATGAATGTAGAGTAAAATGATGAGTGACTGGGATTAAGTATCTGAGAACTTATGGAAACATGATTCCAGTTAGATAAAGAAGACAGGAGGTCCTACCATTAAAGAGAAGCACAGTGCCCATACTCCAGCGTCCACCCTGCTTCAGCGTCTCCTCAGAGGACGGCGTACAGTGGCCCAACATGCAGAAAGTCTTGTTGCTGTCAGATGATAAACTTGACTTTCTGGGCAGGGTGTAGTCCAAAGAAACTTCACATTTCCTGAAACAGAGAGTGAAGGTTAATGTTCATTTATTTACCAGATATAAAATTAAACTTCCACAATCCCAGTATACCCCATCTCCTACCATTTAGCCCTTACCCCTCCGTTTTGTTTGTTTTTATCTAGGGGTAGGGTGTTATGATTCCAGCTGGAGATGCTAGTTAGAATAGAACAGTTGGGCAAAGTGTTGCTGCTACATGACCCTCCAAACTGAGGTTTTACAGAGGAAAACGCTAGACAAAGTGTTACGAGAAAAAATCTGTGAGATGTCTGTACAAACAAAAAGAAAGCCACAAATGTGTTTTTCTTTGTTATTAAAGATTTAAAATTAATGATTGAAGGTATTATCATAGTTTGATGTTGTTTTAATGCATTACTCTCCATTTCTTAATAACAAGCATAACAACAACAAAACGGTAGCCAACTTTACATTGTTATCGTTACTGCTTATTTGTGCATGACAGTCCCACATTTTGACATATTTCCATGTTGCCCCCAGTGATGTATGATGCCTGAAATTTTACTTAAGTCCAGCAGCAAAGTTGGTGCATTTGTTTATGCTTCTCTAATATCAGTGCAGACTGCCAGGGTAGGAGCATGTTAGATCCAATCATAAGCATCAATGCTTTTCTATCACCATCAGAGAAATGGAAAATGTCATTGTGATAATACAATTATTACAATAGTTGCATGTGTTTAAGTAAATGCCATTGATGATAATGACGTTACTGCTGACGGTTCAGCCTTCAGCTGTCCCGTTTCACAGGGGAATACTTCAACTACTACCCCTTGTAATTCTGTTCTGAGGGTCAAAGGGGCACTCGAAAACAAGTGGTAGGTGTAAAAGTAAGAAATGTGATTGAGCCTTACTCTCGCCATTACAAGTTCCTCACCTGATGCCACACACCCAGACAACCACACGGCCATGGATGTTCTTCTTTCCCTCTGGCTGCTGTGTGTAAGTGAGGCCCAGGTGCTGCCATTGGCCCGTTCTGAGTAGTTCCTCACCAGAGTCTGCCTGTGCCAGCAGCCCTGCTTTTATCTCATCGTTTGGGTCTATACAAATCCTGAGGGATCAGCACATTACAATACTTCAAGGTCCATAAACTATGAATACTTTAAAAAACTCATTCTGCACACACACATCTTGGAGACTGAACTCTACACTGGAGCTCACCTGAATGTGAGAGCGCCTGTGGAGAAGTCTGCCCACACTTGAAGCATCAGTGCCTTTGAGCCCATGGACAGAATATGAATGAGGCCTTCCTCTGCTAATCTCGCCCCAGCCGGAGGGGAACCATGGTGGGACTCAGCTGCAGGAGGGTTACCCTCCTCTGGAGAACAAAGACAAAAAAAAATCTTAAAACCATTTTATATTTATGGACTTCAGGCATGAAAGGGTCTTAGTGAAGGATCTGTCTCTCACCCTGCTCTTTGTCCCCATCCTTCTCCTCCTGCTCTGCCACCCTAAGCCACATTGAGGCGCTGAAGCCGCTAGCCATGTGGGGCCAGCAGTTCTGCCCTACCAGGGGCAGGTGGAGAGGAGCAATGTGCCAGGGAGAGGAACGGATGTGGCTTGGTCGATACTCACTATCCCCCTCCCTGCGCCCAGGAGACAATTTGCCCTTCCACAGCAAACCAACACTTTTCCCTCCAGCAGCACCGTTCTGCCTGGAGCCCATGGAAGCCCCTCCTGGGGTCGAAGCCCCAAGGATTATTGGAAAGGTCAGGAAGTGAAGAGGTTCTATATTCACGTTGGCTTCAACAATTTGTAGGATGCCTTTTAGTAAAATTTCCTGCAGGTAAAAAAGTAAACAGGGAGTCAGAAACACAGAAGATTTAATAAAGAAAACACTTGACAGGTTTGTGCAAACTCTGCCTGCTTACAATTAAGTTTTTCATCTCTAATTAAGTAAAGAAAATGAAAAAAATCACACATTACTGAGCAGTTCAATTTCTTCAACAGTCTGATCCATCTAGACTAGCTCAGCATTAAAGCCGTAAAAACGGTGAACATTTTGACAGAATGTATCATAACCGTCTTAAATATAAAAAACCTGGGTAGCAGCACAAAAACAGTGGCCGCTGTAGTCACTGATATGTCTCATTTTCATACACGGAAACTCAAGTCACATGTCATCACATTCATGTGGTTAAAAATAAACCCCTCTCTTTCCTTCCCTCTCTTGGAGACAGGTTATTAATGATGTCTGCTGCCTGATTCCAATTAAACACAGACCTGTGGCAATACGCTGTAGCATCACATCTGTTCCGCACACATCGGTGTTAATTGTATGTAGAATGAAGTGGGCCCGAGGGAGCATTATGTGTTGATGAGTTTTTAAGAACCAAGAAGTGAGAACAGAGTGTGACAGGAAGAGTGTTGTACAAATAAGTTCCTGCTCCTGCTGAAAAATTGAATGTGCAGACAGTGTGGGCACAAGCTATCAGTGTCAACACCCTGAACGTAAGCTAACAGTGCATTGCTGACTGACTGATAGAGTTTGCTATTTACAGTAGGTGGGGTCTTCTCCAGGAAGAGGCGAATCAATAGGGCCAGTTCCTCCGCTGTGATTCGCTGGCTCACCATGGCAACCAGCAGCTCCACTAGCACAGTCTGGCAATCTGAACATAGACCAATGAAGAGCAGATTACGTAAACAGTTTTCATTCACTTGGGCATGCACCAGAACACCACAGGCAGAAACAATAAACAGCGTCACCGCCTGCTTTGCTCTGAACAATAAATATACATGTGACAGAAAAACAAACAGGCCACAGACACATGACAATATCTAACAATGACAGATAAGATAAACATGATTTCTGTATATAAAAACAATCCTTTGAGTAAAGCTTTTTCCAAGAATTACTAAAATGATGCAGACTGAGTATGACGTTTGAACCCTGAGGAACCAGTCGAAATGTCAGCAGCAGGAAAAAGTAAATCTGCAAACTGAGTGCACCCAATGTTTTTCCCTTAGATGTCACACATGAATAGTATCCTACAGTGTCAGAAAAGACAAAAATAAACCAGAAGGAATAACAAACCTGTAAAGGAGGGGTCTGTTTGGCTGAGGATGCTGTGAAAGCCAGACAGGATGGTTTTGACTCCTCCCTGCGAGGAACAGGACAAGAGTTCATCCTCAGAGCACAGTTGAGGAGAAAAGTAGAGAGACTGCTGAAGCGGCTAAGAGTTGTACAAAGTGTTGTCAGTCTGACCTGGTCATAGAGCAAGGCAGCATTGCGGCGATTGGCGTGCACTGCGCCCAGCAGGCTGTGAAACACATGACTCAAAACCTCCAGATCTGGTGAGCCTGTGGCGAGTAGCTGCAGCTCCATCGTGCAGATCTCCGGGAACAGCAGCACACCACGCCTGGGCCCGTCCGCCACCACCCCAAACTCACGCAGTAGAGTGGACTCCACCTTTACTCCTATGAGAACCACCACACACACCAGGGCAAGATCAGTAACACTACAAGACTTAGAGATGATAAACGTCACGCTGAATGGCATGCCACACATGCTAGCACAGAGACACACACGGGCCGGCTGTGTTGCTTAAACATCTTCACGATCCACAGGCATTCCCTGCTTCAGCTCCATCCTTCCATCTTGGAGGCAGCTCATAAAAATGAGTTATCTTCAGTGCTGTGCTCAGCCTCAGAGCAGCATGGGAGTCCCCTCATGATTTACAGGGGAGCAGCCCAGCAGGCTCTCACACAGCTTCTAGGACCTCCTGTAATTAATGAACCTCGCTCTCTCTCTTTGTGCACAGCTGCACAGTTTGCCTCCAACTAACACTCACACAGCCAGATATACACTGCTGAGCCTGTCAGGAAATATAAACTGCATAAATATGAAAGACTTATACCAACTGGTATCACTTCATATCATTTGTGAAAAATTGAGATGCTTGTGTTAGAGACTGGGTTTACATAGAGGTCTAGCTGTGAGGGTGAACGCCGGGGCCGAGAGTCAGTTTTTGTGATTAACGGAGTATTGATGGATTAGTATAGAATACGGTGGGACTCGAGAAGCAAGTAGGTTTTTACTATTCCATTTTGGAAATTAAACATTAATTTATGCTGCTTATTGAAAGTCTGCTGTATATGTTTTCTGTTAAGTATTAGTTATTTATGTTTTGTTTTTTTGACATATATATTTCATGTTATTTTTTTAATGTTCAAATTAAATCATATTCAGTTAAATATAATTGCATAGGCTTCTATTGTATATCATTTTTGCTGTGTTTTTGGAAAAAGAAATGTACTTTAGTGCACAAATCATTTCGATTAATCTCTTTTCAAAAGTGGAAAACTGAACATAAGAAGCTAGTCAAGTGTAAGCACAATTAAGAGACTAAGGAAAAGGCTTTACAAAAACATAGATGTGAAGTGCATGTTCCATATCATGATTGAATTGTGAGGAGGCAGCAGTTAACAGGGCCAGGAAATTTTAATGTGGGCATAAAGAGGAAAGCCTGGGGAGTCAGGATGTAAGATGAGTGAGTGCCAAATGCCACAGCTGACTGTAATAGATTACGACAGCTGTCAATCATGCAACATCCCCCTGGAATACTTAATATTTGAACACTTCAACAAAAAAAAGAGAAAGCACCAGACATGGGATGATGTGAAAATGGCATGTCACGTATATTCCAGCCAAAATACAAGAGATTCATGATATTATCCTGTTATCATCAAAACAAGCTTAAAACTCTTAAAATGGCTCTAAAACATAGTGGAGTGACTTTACCTTACAAGCAAATATTTGCATTGCATCACAAAGACGACACACATCTTTTTTAAGTGATCTTCCTTTTCAGTGCAAAACAATAAAAAAAACTATTAAAAAGCCAGGGTTTTTAACTACCTAAAATGACATCATGTCTTTCGACATAAAATATACCGGCACTTGATTTAGCTCTATTGTGTTTTTTGAGGTTGGTGTGTATGCAACCTGTTTTGCCAGAGTCTCTTTATTGTTTCTTACACCGCAGTCTTTTTGGGTGCTGCTGGACACGATAATCACTATTATTCTGAATATGGAATTTGACATGATCAACTTAATGAGTTTTTTATGTTTTATGTTTTTTAACACAATCTGCAATGAAATTGCATATCATCCCATCTCTACTGGTGCCCTTTAAATTAGCCACTGATATCATATGTTTTTTTTTTTAACTCGAAGAGGATCATTTTATTTGATTTAGTCTGCCAACGAAGCAACTAGCTGCCATTAGTGGTGATAATTACTTTATCAACAAGATGCATTTTCAACTAAACCAGGATGTTCAAAGTTAAGGAGAAAAGGCTTTCTGATAATAGAGGAAGGATAGAGTCTTACTGCCCAAATTGGGGGTTAAATTGTGTCTGGTAGGGGTCAGTGTTTAAGATTCACTGTTTTCCAGGACGATAAAGCTTTCCAGGAAGTTCAAGCCTCCATTTGATGGAGACTTTAAGTCACAAGATCCAGCTCATGGGGCCACAGACTGTAGTTGCCTGCAGTTGTAAAACGTAAAACAATGATTTTATTCTGAGGGGATGAAAAAGCAAAAAGGGTATAATCAGGCCACGTTCTTAACTGGTGAGACCAGAGTGGAGAAGCAGACCTAACACAAGAGGCTGTTGTGAGGGGAAAAAGTCCTCAGGCCCCTTTCTGCCATGTCATATGTACGCATTAAAAACTAGCCACTTGTTATTGCCAAATATCCTCCTCAGCAAACCAAAAGAGGATGTGGTTTTTACACTACAAATTGCTTAAAAAAACATGATGCTGTTCAACATAAAATCCTTCAGTAAATGTAAGGACATGCAATAATGCATAATATTTTCACAAAAGCATTGAATGATTAATTTAATAGTGGGAGAAGCAAGATTTCCCAAGGCTAAAATTCACCAGGTTTAGAGGTTGAGACCAATACACAACCTCTCAATCCATCAAGATTAGTTTGTTGACATTAATCATGAACAAAAACAAATGTTACAGAAGACGGAGCGCATTGGGTAAAAGCAATTTATAGCGTTCTAAAAATAACTGCAGGGAGGTAAAAAAAAGAGTGAAAATTCTGCAGTTGAGGATTTCAAAGTAAAGCAACAGAGAGTTAAACGTTAAACCAGCCTAAGCTAATATAATAAAGAGCAGTTAGGTGTGTGCAGTAGCTGTGGATTCTTGAGAAGGAGTAAATATGGGAGCAAGTGTGTGTGTGTGTGTGTGTGTCTGCACGCGCATATGTGTGCATGTGTGTGTGTGTGTGTGCATGCACGTAAGTGTGCGTGTGTGTTTGGCAGTAAGCGTGGACCTACCCTCTTCCTGCTTGGCCATGTCTTCAGGGTTGCTTTCACTGTCAGCGTCGTAGCCCTCCTCCTCCCCCGGGGGCTTGACGCCACAGTTCTGCACCTCGTCCACCTCCTCAGACAGATCGCCTGCTGGGGCCACCCCTTCCGCCAACACCTGGAGCTTCTGACAGAAGGAGAGTCAGAGAGGAACAGTGAGACAGACACAGAGAGCGAGAGAGGAAGGGAGGTAAGAAAAAGTCATGAATTTCAATGTCTTACAGTCCAGATACAACAAGATCACCGCCTGGTTCCTAGATAAGAAGAATTTTGCAAGATCTTACCCAATCTGATTTAAAAAAACAAACAAAAAAAACTCCTGGACTGAGAATGTTTTGCTAAAATATACTAAGCATGACAAGCAGTGGTCCAACCACTAATACAGCGAATAAATTGCCAACAAAATGTTTTCAAGTGATGAGGGGGGAAAAAAAGTACAAGATTTTGGTCATAAGACAAATATCAGCTGACTTGCAGGGCACTCACACAGCCCAGTTCCTTGACGTGAACAGTCAGTCATCATATGTGCATGTAGACACACACACACACACACACACACACACACACACACACACACACACACACACACACGTAAACAGTCAACTCTAAACCGTTGCCTAGTTCAAAGCAGAGGCTTACTGTAATACACACCTCTATTCCTTTCAGCATAAGACGAGGCAGCTTTGATATTCGATTTTGCTAAAGGGAACATTTCAAAGAATAGTCTTTCAGTGGACAAACTTTGTGGTGAAAGACTAATCTCGGAGCTTCATAGCACATAGTTGTAATGGTTAAGTGAACATCACGCTCTACTGGGCTCACTGAGAAAGAAACTAAGCTCTTAGGAAATAGGTAAATCTATTATATAAAAAGCTAAATCCTCCAGTGTTGGAACAGGCTTACTCAGACAGGCATTTTAAGACTTGTGAAAAACACATCTGAGGCTGTGAGATGGGGGGGACCCACTACCGGGTGGGTAGTCATTTTAGTGAGAAAGGAAAATTATTTTCTTTTTACCCTGTCTCTGTTTGTTTTTTGTATTTGTCACACTTCCTGGAAGAAATAAGAACAGTTTCACATTTGAGAATCAGTCATTAATCCCTTCAAACCTGGGTTGACATCACTTTTCATGTGCTGCGTTCAGACACCTTGCACAAGCATTTCAAACTTTGCACCATAAACAAATTGGTTTGATTTCTTTTGAGAACATGGGGAAAAGGCAATGAGCAACTTGATGAAAAATGTCCCGCAAAATGGAAGAAATTAGTAGATTAAGAAAACTATATTTAAAAAAAAAAAAAAAGCTAAGGAATATAAAGCTAAAGCTATAAATAAAGCTATCTTTATATTGATCTTAATTATACATTTAAAAATATTTAACTTATTTTAAGCACCCTTTTCGGGCAATTTCCTTTGTTTTTGACCTTCCTTTTTTTGTTATTTATCGTTTATTTTTCAGGTTATTTTTTTTTCTTTTTACTAATTTCTTGCTTATTTTGGGGTTATTTCTTCTTTGCTCAGGTTTCAAAGTGTTTATGTAGATTACATCAATAGTGATACTATTGAGAAGGTAGGAGTTGTTGTGACTGAAAGATATGTGTAAATATATTCCAACCAATTTATTCTTGACATGTTTATAAAGACTATATAGGCAAAAGTCACAGTATCATGCAAAAAGCTCTAAAACAAAGTACCACGAGTGAGCTGTTTGGGTTTCAAAATGACACAATGCTTGGTCATGTTTGCATCCACTGCTCAGTCTAAACAAAGGCTATCATTATTTAGGTCTGCTGTTTTGTTGCACATCGGGCAGATAACGGCTGCTAAGCAACATAGTTTGAGCGGCCATACACAGCCGCGCTGATGCTTGACAACACTCAGTTGGAAAATGTTTTTTCTTTCATTGTACCTTCCCTCCTAAATAAACACTGCTGCTCTTTATATTTTCCCATGGCGTCCAGCCAAAGACGCAGCATTTGGTGTCTGAACACAATCAGCTTCTTTCTACTCGGAAAAAACAATTAAAAAAAACAACTGTAAATGAAATGTGCTTTCTTTCAATCTTTTGTGCTGGAATGAACTTTTATCGAGCAAAGATTCATAGTTCCCTTGCAAGCAGCTAATGACAGCAGAAGATATGTTCATATCATTCAGCACACAACAAGATGCAGTTTGCTTCCTGTCACATGCTTGTTTTAATCTCTCAAGTCTCTCCAGTCCTCACCACTGTATGACACAATTTGCCACCTTATTTAAACAAGTTATGAGAAACTGTTTAATGAAAAGGCAAGGTAAATGGTAAATGGACTATACTTGTATAGCACTTTTCTAGTCTTATTGACCACTCAAAGCGCTTCAACACTACATGTCACATTCACCCATTCACACACACATTCACACACTGGTGGCCAAGGCTACCGTACAAGGCGCCACCTGCTACTCAGTAATCATTCACACACACTCACACTCCGATGACGCAGTGTTGAAGCGCAAGGATACTTCGACATGTTGCGCAAAAGAGCCTGAGATCGAACCGCTGACCTTCTAATTAGAGGACGACCCACTCTACCTCTGAGCCACAGCTGAGCAGGCTCAGAAAGTACGAAAAACAGTCCTTATTTCATTGTAATTAGTTGCAATTCTTTAGGGGTTTTTTTCTGGGGGGGGTAAAAAGTATGACTTTGGTACCCAACCCTATTGATAATTGAGTGGATATATCAATGCAGATCAATGTTGAATTACACCCATACTGACAGAGAGAGACAACAGAAACCAAAGAGCCCGTAGCTGCTAATTTTGAAATAGCAGCAAATTAAATCATAGCAACATTCACTGAAGAGGATAACTAGAGTTTACACTGATACATTGTTACATGGGTGGAAGGCAGAATTTGCATACGAGGTGCTAATAAGGGCATTTAAAGTTTAATACAAATTTTTATTTTTTAAGGCTTTATTCTGTTGAGTAGTCCAGAAGAAAAGATTAAGATTAGTAAAGTAACATTTTGCAGAGAGCTTTATATTGTGAATAAGACAAAACCTCCTGTGACTGCAAAGGTATCAAGTGTCTGACTGGCTCTAACCTGAACTTGCCTCTTGATACATGAGTAGCCAAAAAAAAAAAACAACTTGAGAATATAAAAAGGTGCAATAACTTCACTCACAGTTTCTTCAAAGGCAGGACTCACCCTGTCTGGCTTCTCCTCAGGGGGATCAGGACAGGATGACACCTCTGCCAAGGCCACTCTCAGGAGAGAGTCAAACAGAGGAATAGCAAGGTCAGAGTTCACCACGCCTGAGCGAGAGAGCTGGTCTCTCACCTCAAACAGGGTCTCTTCCACTGACTGGAGCTATCAACAAGAGCAGATGTAACATTTTTATTAAAACCAGGGGTTCTTCTATGGTAGATGTGGTCAGGGGTTGGCCAATATGATATTAAACTACATACCTGATGAGAAAGCTCGGGCTCTATCCTCTGCAGGGCCGAGTTAGCACTGTGCAGACAAATAGCCAGCAAGGCTTCAAGGAGACGAATACTTTGTAGTTGCCACTCTTCCTCCAGCTTCTTTGCTGGATCTTTGGTCTTTCCCTCAGCTGGACCAGTGCCGAGGGTGTCGGCTGAAACATGAGTTGTCTCCTCCAGTCCCAGTGAGGAAGCCGTGGACTCAGGGCTGCCTTTGCCCTTACCATCTCTCTTCTTCTTTGCTTTCCCATCCTTGGTTTTACAGGAAAGCTTCTGAATAACCATGGCCATGAGGCGCAGGCAGACATCAAGTCCTCCTAGCCTGAAGAACTGCCTCTGAAATAACGGGCTGGCCAGGTAGATCCACCGACAGACTGACCAAACATCTGCAGCGCGTCGTACCTGCTCTTTGGAGGGCAGAGCCACACTATCTGGAGACAGGTAGGGCAGTCGCCCACCAAGAGGTTCACTGGCGGTACTGTCGTAACCTGAAGTGTCCTCAGAGTCATTGGCCGAGTCCCGATCAGAGTCGGCCTCCTTGCTGACACAGAGGAAGGCCACACACAAGAAGAGGTTGATAACATGGAGGTGGGTCTCTGCTCGGCTGCGCCCTGGCCCACGGCCCTGCCCACTCCGGCTCTTGTGACGCGGATATGCCTCCTTTAGGCCTTCGTAGAATTTGCTGAGGCTTTGTGGGCCCTCTCCAGCCCCTCGGGACCCCAGTTCCTCAGCCAGGCCCAAGACGGCCTCCCTTTCTTCAGCATCAGCACTCTCCAGCTCCTGAAGCACCCCGTCAGCCTGCTGGTGTCCGATGCCAATTATCAGAGTCTCAAAGACCTTCAAAGCCAAGGAGCGTGTCTGGTCTAGGTAGACCAGCTCCGTCACCTGATTGAGCCCGTTGCAACTGACGAAAAGGTCTCGGATCACCCTGCAACAAACAATATAACAAATGAAGCAACGCAAAACAGAAATTGGACATAAACATTACACATACTACACATACATACTCGAACTTTGTTTGTTTGTTTGTTTGTTTGTCTTTTGTTTCTATTGTCATTTTACTTAGGAATATGTGCAATGTGCAATAACATCTAAGGAGATATCCTGTACATGTACAACAGTATATGACTGAGCAATAATTTATTGTACTTGGTCTGCTTTTATTGCCTGTTTTTAAACTTATTTACTGTTTTTTTATATTTAGTTTTTTTGTATTTATGTTTACAGTCTTTGATGTGTCTGCTTGTCTTTAAATTTCAGTATGTACCACTGGAGACACAAAATTTCATTGTACAGCTGTGCAATGACAATACAGGCAGTTTTTTTGTTTTTTTTTTAATACGGGGTAGAGGAAATGGATGGGGGAATCTGATGATACTCAGTGAACTGTTACGTTTGTTTGTCCATTGGTGATTGCTGATTATTGTGCACTCTTCTGAAATAAAAAGATGTGGAGCAAACGTAAAGTGTGCATACGTCAAGGTCAAGCTGTGATGGCAAGATAGTAAGCAGAGGTAAAAAAAATAGTTTAGAAACACAGCAATCGTGGCTCCAATTTGGAACTATTGAGAAAAAAGTACAGATCAGGATGAGAACATCTTGAGCAGCCTCGCTGAAAGTGAAGTGGATGAAAATCAAACGGCTGCAAGTGCTAGTGGCTACTTAAGCAGCGCCAGTAAAGTCTCTGATGGGGAGCTGGCCTTGTAGTACATGACAGATGTGTGGAAGAGTTTAATTGCCAGTATTTTCTGAGGTGGTGCTAAGTGTAAAATATTTTAAAGCATTGCCTTGGCCTTTCAGTTACTTTAAAATCACCACCAGGAAGAATATTTCTGTGCATGAGCCCCTCATTGACTGAGGAGAAGATTAACGTGGAGACAGGAAGAGAGAGAAAGTAGATGTTAAGCGCATACATATAAACTCACAGATCTCCCAGCAATTAAAATAAATGGCACCACTCAGTCTAATCTAACAAATTCTGCAACTATTCAATCAGAGGAGAAGCCACTGGCACCACACAGAGCCCGTCACACTCTTTCCTTCACTGATTTCATTTCCTCCCCATTGGATTGCCAATGTAATTTCCCCCAGGGCAAAACAACTCCTTTAAATACATTAGTCAACTTCTATTAACATGATAAATTAACTGTGAAGGACACAACAAGCCAACATTGTACATAAACACAACTGCTATATTTGTAAAGTTCCCACTTTATTTACAGCATTCCCTCTGTTATCTTTTGTGTGTGTGTGTGTGTTTATTTTACTGAGCGACAAAGACAAATTTGCACCAGACTGTGTCAAAGTTATCTGAATGTGAATCATATGTTAAGTTAGCAAAACAAAGATGACATTTTCCCCTCTTGAATTTGTTTACTACTGGAATACACATACAACTGAGACATTGTTAAACAATAAATTGCACTATTACAATGCAAGGTAAATTACCTTAAAAGAATAATGTGTCACCTCTGAGAGAGGGTTCAATCAACGTTTGTTGAGAGAAAACAAGCTGCTCAAGAGATGATCTGACACTATACACTGACTGGAAATGAAAAACACTTTCATCTCTGCATGGGATTGTTTACGCAGTATGTCAAGGAATCAAAACAGATGTTCACTTGAAGCTTTGAGCTCCGTGCATGAATCGAGTAAATTTAATAAATAATAAACTCACTGATTTTTTTTCTCCAATTCAAACCCTTTCTCCTGCCTTCCTCTAAATTTATGTGGAGTTGATTAATTCTGATTTTTCAGAGCATTTCCCCTTGCCATTAGTAGTGTGCAAGTCCAACAGGATGACTTTCCAGCCTTAATATTTAATGCTTTCATCTGAAAATTATGGAGTTCTGTCATGCAGAAAAGCCATAGGAGCAGTGCAAGATGATGCTCTCACTGACAATAATTTGGTCTTCAACATTGCAAGTATTTATTCCTTCAGACCAGAGTGAAACTGTGCATATGCTCAGGACCCAGAATAATGTCACACATAAAGTATATTACTGGGCCCAGAGATAATTTGGCTTAAAAGCACTTTGATTATGCTGAATGTGCTGTTTGAGAAAAATGACCTTTGTTAAACCGTTTAAAAGAAGGCTGAAGAGATGGAAAGGTTGAGACTGACAGTAATTACTGACTTTTAATTATGTAATTATATTTCAATATTTCAAAAGAAAAAACCCTCAAATATGTAATTGGCCCACCAGATGGAGCCGTATAGTCTAACCTAGTGAGACTGACCATATACAGTACAGTATATGCATGGGTGAGTGGTTTCTCCCTGTTCAAAAGCACTGGGTTTAGAAAGCATTCTTCTACAACTCATGATTTTCTTGATCTTGCTGTGCAGTTGATATTGCAATCTAGATGCCAATGTTCCAGGACATCCTGCAAAAAAAGTTTTGTTTTTATTTTTTTGGATTCATAAGATCAGTTGTACATTATATATGGGAAGCTCCTGTTTTATTTACCTTGTTTGCTGTGACCTCAAGTTTCAATAAACTTGTGCAACTGTGACCAAACAGACTAATCTAAATGTCTAAATGTATTAAACATAGTGTATAGCAGACAATTAAAAACTGCATGAAGTGGAGTTCTTAAAGCTGTTTAGAGTAACAACAAATAAAGAGACATCAACGTGTACAGCAACAGCATGTTGATTACGTGGCCATATCGTCTAAATTTAACAGCTTAAACGGTTTAGTCCCCTCACATACTGCAGCAGTGGATAATTTAAGAATACAGGTGAAAACTTGCTCTTAAACGCCAGAAATCAAAACAAGCATTGGCTCTTGCCCACACTTGGACTCATACTGCTTACACTTTTTTTTGATATGCTACAATGGCATTAATCAAGGATTTTGTTGTTTTTAGTCATTAAACCTGCAGTGCTTTTGTCTCTACTCTGATTACACAAACACAGTCAACACATGCTGATGATGTCTGCCTGCAGGTGAGCTTTTCTTTTTGACTTTAATCCTTCCTCTGAACACCTCTTCTTTATTATCCGGAACATTCACTCCAGAAACGTTTCTTGAACGCTTCCTGGGATTTTTAGCTATAACTTCTGCAATAAACCTTGCTGCTCTCCTTTACTAAGGTTTCTGGCCCTTCTTGCCCCCTTTAACTCTGGCTGGTTGATGTAAAACACACTTTCAGAGTGCCAGCAACAGACATGATGCATTGATAGAGAATAAACTGCCAACAAAATGTTCTCAAGTGATGAGGGGGAAAAAGTACAATTATATTGGTCATGAGACAAATAAGTCACAACAGACACCAGACACTAGACATCACAACTCTGGTATACAGAGAAATACAAATCTTTCTCTGGCAGAATCAGTGTGTGTTTGGTAAGACCTTGAATGTAACAAACCTTCATTCGTATGTAAAATTCATGCACTCCAGCTTTGACAAATAAATAGTGAAAAAAAAGTATTCAAATGTACATCCCTCATACTAAAAACCACATGTATTCATGAGCCTACTCAGGTATGTAAATTATAAATATCCACTGAGCAGCAGCAAAAATGCATTAAAGGTATGTTAAGGAAGAAATAAAAAATGATGCTAAGAGCACATGGTCTCCAAAAGTGGGATTTATCTGAATATAGGACTTGTGTAAGGATGCTTTTTACATAAGCATAAGGGCCTAAAATTGTCTCTAAAGTGCCTTTGAAAAGGCTCGGATGACAAACATCACAGCTGTAAAGACTTTGAATGCCAGTCAAACCTGCAGAGAGCACAACAACATACTCTGAATTTCAATAAGGAAACCTATCCGCCCACCGCTGACAGACTGCCTCAAAGCATCCATCCATCCATTTTCTATACACGCTGATCCTGTTTAGGGTCGCATGGGGATTCAACCTATCCCAGCATGCAGTAGGCTAGAGTCAGTACACAACCTAGACAGGTCACCAGGGTTAACACACAGACAGACAGGCACATTCACATTCACACATATCTAGGCAGTTGAATCTTTACTTATCCTGCGTGCCTCTGGATTGCCTCAAAGCAGAGGACTCAATATTCAACTGATAAAATATAGAACAAGAATAAAACCTAATTAATACAGTGTCAAACCAAGTTAGTGTTGGCAGCATTTTGTAATAGGTGTCTGCACAAACACCACAAGCACCTGCTTTCGCCAGACTACTGTACTCGTGACAGTGTTACATAAACAGTTAATGATCCTCCCTCTGTCACTCAGTGCACAAAGCTGTAATAAATTATTGATTAGCATCAATTAGCAATGACCTGGAGAGACAGATCTAATAACAAACTATGTCCAAGTGGATAAGGTGTCTGCCTTGAGCTGGGTGATTATATTTGTTTTATGGGATAAAACGAAAGGAGCAGAATCGACTTCTTGAGTTAGAAATTTGTCAAAACAACCACCTGCATCACTTTAATATGATGACAGATTAGTTTAAACACCTTTTATAGATGCCCCTGCGCATTTAATTATCCCAAGAACAGCTTGCAGAATCTTTCTACCTAAAAAATAAAAAATTTAAAACAAATCTTTGGTAGAACTCTGAAATCTTGTCCGAAACTACAGGGAAATCTCGCTGACTAAAACCACTGAAAAAAAAGGCAGATGATGAAGGAAAAGCATCTTAAAGTCATATAAAACCACTCACCTTGATTTGAGAAGGGCAGGCAGCGTTTGCAGGTATATTAGTAGTACCTCCACAGGCAGGCACTGCGTATGATAGCTGCACACCTGAGTACAGACAGTGGAAACCCCCAGCTGTTGGGCATGATGGGCCAGCTCTACCCCTCTCTGCAGCACAGGGTTAAAGATGTGTGTGTAGAGTTGCCACTGCACTATAGCATTGCCCCGCAGGGTCAGGTGGCACACATGGCCAGCTATCTGCTGACTCAGCTGCCAGTCCTCACCAAACACTAGCTCTTGATAGGCCTCTAAAGCATCCCACTTCCACAGCATGTCCTCTGCCCCCCCTCCGCTTGGCAGAATCCCCTGGGAGCGGTAACACAGACTGGTAGAAACTGCCGAAGGTTCCCCGTGCTGCAGTGTCTCCTCCAGGCCTGGTAACTGGCTGCTGTCCAGAGTGCAGATGTTACAAGAGGCCAGCTTGGCTCTCTCTGAGGGTTGTCCCCCACCAAGCTGGTCTAAAATCAGTCGGCCAAGGACACTAAGAACATGAGACTGGTAACTACGCAGACCTGGAGCTTGGAAGGCATGCAGCAGGGGTCCAACAACTGAGCGAGGGTCCATACAACAGCAGATTCCAACAGCCTGCACCCCAGCGAGTACCTGCAACACAGCTGGCCCACTGGGGGACAGTCGCTGCAAGAGCCGCAGACATTGGTGAGCACACGCAGCAAGGCAGCAGCAGCGCTCAGGGTAACGCACAGCATCACCCTCCATCCCTTCCTTGCCCTCTCCGTCCTCTTCAAAGGGGTTGCGTCTCGCAGCCTGCTTGAAAGCAGACACGGGCAAACCTGACAGGTCTCTGTGGTGATGGAGGAAGTGGGAATATTCACAGCGACGGTGGCGCCGTCTGGCGCACACGGACTGATGCAGCTGCTCCGACTTTGCCTTCTTAACAGCACTGATGATCTTGAAGACCCCTGCAATGAGACCTCGTAGCCTCTCTGAAGCCTCACCTCCTACCTCAGAATCCCTGGCTCTGCCAAGTACCTCCAGCCGCAGCACTGTGGCTTCGAACAGCTCCAGGCCACGATGCTGGACAAACTCATGTATGAGCTCCAGCGCCTGGCTAAAGAAAAATGGGTTGGGTGTGGAAGCTTGCAGGCAGCCCAGCAGCACTTGTAGTACTCCCTCTAGAAGTTCTGGCAGCAATAGCGCTCTGTGGCGATAACGAGAGAATGAAAAGTCATCCTGGACCTCCTGTAGGGTCTTCTTAGGCCGAGGAGCAAAAGGGTCATTCTGTCTGTCCAAGCAGCTCCGAATTTTAAGGGTGGCTCTTAGCAGGTCTGTCAGGCTACGTCTCAGGCTATCTGGGAGGGTTTCACTCTGACTCACATCCACTGACATCAGGTGAAGGATAGTGCGTAGAAGCATCCGCTGGACCAGTGCGATGGGCTCTTCCGTCCAGCCTCCAGCAAGCTCCTCTGCCCCCGTCCCACCAGGCCCTCCCCCTGGACCACAGCAATCTCCAAACTCAGTCAGGATCTCAGTGAGAGTAGGTACGACGCTGACTGCCAGGCCAGGGTTGTGATTGATGCTCATGTCAAACTTACAAACCTTCTCCAGCAGAGAAAGCAACACATGGCAGAGGTCAAAGGGCGAGTTTTCCATACGGTTGAAAATTGATATTGCAGCTGGGTCTGTCAGGGTTTCAGTGTCCATCATTTGGGAGCCAGGGGCTCGAGGGTGTGGGTATGGTGCACTCATGGTTTCTGTGTTGCTGGTGGCGGTGGATGTTAGCTGTGAGGCTTCTGAACGATGATGCTGACAGCTTACACGGATGGTGGAGCCATGTGATCTTCGGCTCCTTGCACCACTGGGGCCCGGGACAGCTTTGTCTTCAGGGTTGGCTTCCGAATCTGAGGTAGAAACCTGGGACTTCCGAGCATCCTTTACAGAGTATCTCTGCGCTGTCCTGCGCGATCTCCGTGACTTCCAGGTGCCGCTGCCAACACGAGACCTCTTCCCAGAGCTCTGCTCATCTGTCGCAGCCTTCTGTCCTGCTCTGAGAGGGGTTGCCTTCACCTCCCGGCTGAGGAATACCTCCAGTAAGGACGGCAGGGTGAAATCTGTCAATACAAAGAAATCTGTCAGTTTCATTCTGGACATACATCATGAGCTTGTCTACACTAAGTCTTGTGGTTTTGGTGATCTGTTCACAAGTGGGCAGCGCTAATTACAAGTTGACACGATCACCAAGACACATTGTTATTCTATCACTCAAGCAACTTGCAGAGGTGGTCTGGGATGCATTTGACCACATATTTTTTGTAGTGACAACGCGAACGCATCCTGATGCATCCCTGATGAAGAACTATGTTATCAATGCTGGACATGGTGGTTGTTTTAGTGACAGTGTGCTAACACTTTAAAACTGGCCTATTTTAGTAGGAATTGAATGAAGTATTGCATAGCCGTCCATCATTTTGCACTATGGAAGGAGACGTGCTGACATGAGTGAGCATGCTGACAAGCAGCTAGCGAGAGTGTGGTTGTAAAAACCATGCCCGCTTTGTTGTTTGTACCTTCTAGTAACGTTTCTGCAAATTGACATTGGCAGTAACGAAATCTGACGATGGCGATTTGTCTCAGCTGTCTACTTGTGTTCGGATAAGCAAAACACTTAAAATCGAGTAAAGACGGCCTAATAGACCTACATAGAGAATGTACTTCTAGACATTCATACTATTATTTTGACTCACACTTAAATTGTACACTGAGGACATAGTGAATTAATGTCTGCTAGTGTCACATTTTAGGAACTGAGACTTAAAATCAACATTCTTCAAACTATTGCCATTTGAAATTTTCAATTTGCAAACAAGATTTTAAAGTATAAAGTGAGTAAGCTCAGCTGCATGTCAGCAGACATTCTGTGTTTGTTAAAACACACTCTGTGAGTAAGAATTAATTAAAGTAAAAATGTGTAGAGTCCATGTTAGATTGGATCAGCAGTCCTGTACTAAATGCCGGTGTCATCCTGAGGTCACTGGCCTCTGCAGCCAGTATCTCTCCTGTTGTGTGGCTGCTGATGTTTGTAACACTAAGATTCTACATAATGGAGACATTTACTTCACGATAAACAGATTCATCCACCTCAAAATAAGCCCAGTACAATGTTTGCAGCAAAGAAAAAACTGCACTGAAAATAAAAATGAGTCACTTGATAGGAACATCACAGAAACTATTTACAGTCAAAAGCAATGTGCACACATTCCACTGCCTTCACCAAAGCTAATGCTGAAACGTGGCTTGACCTCAACTGGTAAATAATTATGTAAAAGATGGAAAATGAAGCATATAAACGAACACATCAAAAGAACATTTCTGGCCCATGAAATACAGCCTGCATTTCAGTTCCTCTGTACAAATGATATTCACGTACAGTTTGTAAACTACAGAGAACTGCAACGCACAGACAAATTTCACATTTATAAAAACAAATTATGTAAAATAAAATCATTAGTTACAAAGCAGGAATAAGAGAAAGTCACATGCCATTGCAGCTGGGCATTGTGAGGTATGTGCTCTTAATACCAGCATTAACATTAACAAGAAATAAAGTATTTTTGGGTACTGACCTGGGGCTTTTTCCTCCTGCACAGGGATCTTCCAGACCAGTGGTAGTAAAGACAGCAGCAAAGTGAGCAGCTCCTCCCGGCATGTCAGTTCCTGAGAGTGCAACAAAACACACTGAGGTTACCTAGAAAGCCTCCCTGCCCCTCTCCTTGTGGTCACACACTGAAGTCACACCCAGACACTCCTATTAAGATAAACTCTTAACTACTGTCCATATTTGGTACAAATGTCCATTTGGTTTTCACCAGCATAAACAGGGAGAATTTAGCTACTTAAAGATTTTTTTGTACCTGAATTTGACAGCTTTTGAGAAGTAGCTTCATCTCAGGACTTAGTTATTTGCGAACATTTAGTTTATTAGTTAGTCTTCAGTGAAATGTGTCAGGAAGCAATGTAGCAGCTACATGACGGCTTTACTTCCTAGACCTTGGGGATCTCATGTCTTTCCAGGACATACCTCACAGCAGAGAGAGAACCGACTCCTTCATGTGTTAATTAAAAACAAACAACCTACTCCTTCAGGTGTGAATTATGTTTGATCAACTTGCCGATTTTACAAGATTGTGAGTATTATTCTTTTCACGGTACAATACGCACTGCAATAAATCAATACAGCATGTGTGCCGTTTCTTGAAGTTAATTAGTCTGCCAGTTTTGTGTTGTTTATACACAGCATGATATTGACTTAATTTACTCATTTAGTTTCTCACCAAACGAGTAGACTTTTCATTAGATACTCTTACCCTCATGAATACTTTTCCCTCTATTTAATAATACTGTTTGGATACTAAAACTATAGCCCGACTGTGGTAGCTAATAATGATATATTAATAGATAGTTATTATCAGATTTTTGACAGGCAAGAGACGGGTAGAGAAGGGTATGATATGTGGCAAAAGTCATGTTGGGGTTATTGGCATGTGCTATAACAAGGAGCTCCAAAAGCCTTTTTTTTAACACATAAAAACACAAACAACTTGGATTTAGGTCACTTAGATTTGTATTTCTACATACTGAGCAGGACATTTTTTGGTGTAAAAATGAACTTGTCAGCACTCACTGGCTGACAAACTATAGCCTAATTCCCACCAAGCAGTCAGGTTAATTTAAAACAGTTGTGGATGGAGCCGATAAAACCATTTCATTCCCTACCATTTTTCCATCACGCATCTGGTGAGTTACCTAGCACACTTATCTGATCCTATAAGGTGGAGCTGGACACATTGCAGTCCGTTGATTGGTCAGTACAGAATCGACAGTCTTCAACGCACAAACCAGCTATTAAAAATAATCAGATGCAGACCATTTAGTTTTTTTATGTTTTTACATGACTATAGGAATACTAGTTATGTGTGAGAAAGTCTTACTTATCTGATGAGTCTTACATAAGTAACATCTTACTGAGATAGACCTGAGTCATCTGAACAGACAGACACCAGGTAGCACAGGGTATTTAACAGCACAGTGGAACAAACACAACCCAAAATACAATTTCTACTTTATTCAAACACAAGATTAATGATTTAAAATCATGTTTTACACACCACATGTTCTTAAATACCACAAATAAATAAATGTTTATAAAGTGTCTTGCCTTGATTGTCAATAAAGGCTTGACTCCATCCAGACCACAGCTGACACACACAGCTGGAGCTTAAAAAAACACACTAGCACAAGAATGCATCAAATTTCTGCACTTGAAGGCTCCCATTAAAAGGGAAAATATAATGAATGTGTGTGAAATTAGCTAAAAGATGTGAACAAAACGTGGCCGCAGGCATGCTGATACACAGGGTCACCGCATTCGTTGCGCTACAATATTTAATTTAAGAATGCACTTGCTACTTCAAATCAGTCAATTATGATCTTCTTATTGTTTTAGATTTAGACTGTTTGGCATGAAAATAACTGAACTTAATGATCTCTTGTTTCCCTCTGAAGTAAACAGCCCCCTAAAGGGCAGACTACTATTTACATTGTCATAGGGCAAACACGGCTGATAGTTTCCTCGTCCAGTGTTCTTACTTTGTCAATGGCAGTGACACACTGTATCACTGGCACGTGAGTATTTACCCTGTTTATTAACTCAATTGCACATGATCAGCATCAAAGCACTTAAAAACCTAATAAAACCATTATGATTTTGCGTAGATTGAAGCGTGACTCAACAGCGGTACCATTTGTGATGCAAGGACTGATAAAGAAAAACTCCAAACCCTAATGCTCAGGGGCCTTACTGTTTTCAACTGTGTCCTGATGTTGGGCCCTTTACTGCATGTGCAAAGCTTTAGATTGTCATGTGAAAGTGCCATGTTTACTATGGAAAGCACTGTTTCCTGAATTGTTACAGCCCTTGCCCTTTATATGATAGTATTGCCATCAACATTATGTCAAGCCATATCTGTAAAATCCTTTTTGAACAGGAGTAATACTGTATTTTGTGTATTTTGTCATAAAAAATAACATTATCTACTCTGGAAGTTATTATGATATGCTGTCAACTAAATGAATTTGCATATCAGCACCAACATCCTGTGTGCAGCCGAAGCAGAATGAAGAGACAAACTTTCTGCAATCAATCAGAAAATCAAACAACGCGTAGGCACTGCAAAGCTCATTTCCTCTCTAGATTTGACCACCATGCAAGCTGTAGCAACACCAGCCACAGATGTAGAGAGGCAGCCTAATTGACCACTAAACAAATATGGTGACAGTATCGGCCAGGCGGTGGTATAATAATTGAGCACAGTGTCTGAAAGTCAAAACAGGTATTAGGTTTCTCATTTCTACGGTCATGGAAATATAAGCATCACCTAATGTGAAATGAAATGCTTACAGGGCTTTGAAAAGACTTTAAAGAGAATCTTAACTCCAATTCAATTTAAACCTTGAAACACGATTTGTTCTCTATTTTCCACTAATGGGTTTTATTGCACTATGGTCATTAAATACCCCTTTTATCTTACCATCTGATGTCTGATGGATGTTGTTTGCATAATCTTTGTTGCTTTTATCATGTGTTTGCATTATGCTGTATCACTATAGACAACTCTGACTGTAATTTCCGTTTCATGAAAAGAGATTAGTGGCCACAAAGGTCACATAGGCTTATGTGCAGATATTTAAATTTGCCATGCTGATATTAAACAGCTGCATGAAAAAAAGTTTAAAACATTAATTAAAAAATATGAGGCATAAATTCAAACTAAAAGCAGTGGCCTGAAACCAAGTATGACTATTATTGAACTAGTATGGTAGAAATATTAACATAAATTTGTGATCAAAGCTGCAACTCACAGTGCTGAACTACAGTTAAATGCACATACTGTGTGATGTGGCCTCAAGGTGAAGGTTGCTGATCTTGACTGATCAGTGGGGATGTTTTTCATGATTGAATAATTTGTCGCTTTGAACGTCCTCACCTGGTCAATGATGGAGTCCAGCGTGCTGAGCAACAGGAAGCCCCGTCCCCTCACCAGGTATTCTCCCAGTGCTACCATGTGACTCTCCTCCTCATCTTCCTCCCGTGCCTCCGCTCTCTGGGCCACTGCACTGCATAGTTGATGTACATCAGTCAGGAACTCTCTGGCCAGTGTGTTACTGGCTCCACTCATGTCTGAGCTACAACAGAAAACATAAAATATCATGAAGCTGGGGCACAATCAAATCTGCACACACACTCAGAACTACTATGACGAAGGTCGTCCTTCATAATAAAAGAAAACCATACAATGTTGTTTCTGTGTAACATTATGAGTTATATAATACAGTAAATAAAAACGAAAAGCTGAGAAATCATCTTCACAGACTTAATTGGCCAAACCGCCTCCTTAAAAATCTCTGGCAAAGTCCCAAACTTTGTTTTTTTCCTGTTTTAACTCTTAATAGAGATATCCTTTGGCAGTGAAAGTAAAGCCAAACAGATTTATGTGAGGTAGAAAGGTAAGACTATGGAAGTAATTTTAAGGAAAACCAAAATGGTTAAATGAAGTCAGTTTTATTTATATAGAGCCAAATCATAACAAAACTCATCTCAGAACACCTTCATATAGAGTATGTTTAGACCATGTACTATTGTTTTACAGAGAAACAACAATTTCTACCACAATGCTTGCTCAATTTGACAGTCTTAAAAACATACCAATCACATTTCTGCTTGGTTACTTGAAAGTAAGTAGTATTCAATGTATTTATTGCTTACTTGGTTTTAAGAAATAATACCTCTTTCCAGTGCATGTTCAGAGGACAAAGTAGGAATCAAGTATGGAAAAGCAAAGAAAATTTAAAAAGACAAGTTTGCAAAAATGACAGTTAAGCATTATGCTCAAGTGTGTTTTAAATATTATCTGTAAATGTACAGTACTAATGTGACAAAGCTGCAGTTTAATCATATTAGTCCTTCTTTTAGAGTCAATGTAAGGGAAATGCCTGGATACCAACACTGATACAAATCGTGGGAAAATAAAAAAGCCAAAGTGAACTCCCTCAAAAAGCCCAAGCTAACAACATGGTGGCACCCATGTTCCAACAACGTTTCATCTCAATAAGCAAAACCAACTGTTGTGCTTTCATAGAGCACATCCAAGCTAGTGTTCAGGTCTCAACATAAAACACACACTTCACATCTTTCTCCCTTCACAGCTTCAGATACACCCCTGCTTTACAGGACAACCCCAATAATACAGATCAACATGATTTAAGACATGCCCACAGGACTGAGCCATAGCTAATTCCAACTGAGAGTAACCAAATAACTCAGTGTACGCTTTTACATTCCTGCCATTTAGATGCAACACAGACCCAAAACTACTTACAACATAATAATAATACATAGAGGACTGCTGGGTAATAATATCTACAAGTATTTAATTTATACCAAACTAATTTCATCTCACCAAATGTTACTGGGACAAATGGTTTCCCTCCAGTCATCTTGTGTCTGCTCCGTGCCTGACTGCAGCTCTGCTGGCTGTATCTGCATACCTCCTCACACGACTGCTGACTGAATTTTCTGTTCTGCAGCACAAATTCCATTAAATTGGAATTTCAAATGGAAGCTTTCCAGATTCGCAGCAGATCAGCGTATCACATGAAAGCATGTGATGTCACATGGCGAGGGGACTGGACTGGAGAATACTGACAAGCCCCTGGTGCCCTGTGGAAGACCTCAGTAATCGACCATCATTCACAGTAACGGTCCTTGTATTCTGCACTACAATAACTGTTTTGGGATTTTTTTTAATTTTTTAATTTTTGAAAAACAAAAAGGCCTACTTGGAACAACAAGCAAAAGCACCAAAGGAGACAAGTTATCCTTGATAAAGCATACAGTGCCCTATATTACAAGATGAAATCCGCAATGTACTTGTACAATGTAGTTCTATTCTTCTATTATTCCTAATTTCATTCTTGAAGAAATCAAGATTGTAAGTTTCCAAAAGATACACTAATTCCATTAAGATGTGTACAAAATAACGTACAAAACATGTTTTTATTACTCATTAACCCCTTTTTTAATTAATTACAGGTCTATTCCTAGCTTTAATTGAGACCACAAGATTTTCAAAAAATAATTGGCTAAATACATTATGTTGTGTTTCCACTCTTTTGGATAGATTTTTTTTTAGAACATTTCTGCCACAGTAAGACCTACATTCTACTTCTACTGAGGAGCACAGTAGATAAACTGTTTCTGCATCTTCATAGGGGGGTTACTACTACTACTACTACTAGGTGATTTTCACAAGCATAACTGAGAGACAGAGGATTAAGAGACAAAAGTGAAATTCAATTCAATTCAAAATGAAATGAAATGCAAATATCACCATTTATACTACATTTTGACTCATATTGCAATATCTCTCAAAATACTTGCTTTTGTGCTTGTAGCCCTCTTGTAGCAAGACCAATTGAAGAATTGGTCAAGAATATAATAGTAAAGCTGAGGGAAAGATAAGGATGCAGCAAAAACAAACCAATCACTGTACTTAAAGTAAACTTTGTCTGACCCTACCTGTATAGGTGCACATACTGCACAGCAACTCCTGTTTATGTAATTATGTATACAAGAGAGGCTCCTACAGCTCAGACAGCAACACAACACAGTACTGAGTCAAGCTTTACAACTTTTAACACATGGACAATTAACATTAAGACCAACCAACAGACACTGTACACATTAAGAGCTGAGAAAGATCTGAAAAATGTTGTCCAATTTGATGATTCCAACCCCACTGTAATTAAAAACTAGCAAAAATTGGTTTTTGGTTTTTGTTTTACATGTGTGATGAATTTTGTCTAATGTACTACACAGTGGTATACAGTTCATTAAATTGATCATCGATTTGATCATTGTGCCATTGCAAAGATAGAAATATTAATACGTGGATATTAAAAAACATTTAGCCATATCAACTGCCCTACCTTATACTGAATTGTCCTCTGAAACTACTACGCTGCTACAGTGTGTCACTAGAAAGTATTTAGTGACACTGTGTCACTGCAGTTGAAATTCAAGATTACCATGATAATTCAGCTTCAGTCTGGGAGAAATATTCAGCAGATCGTCTATCCACTGAATTGAGCTTATTTAGGTCACAGGTTTTGTCAGATGCTCTGAAATGCTTAAAGATACAGTTTGTAGCTTTTATAAAAATAACTTTTTGCCATATTTGCGGTATTGCTATACTTGCTCTCAATACAGCACGAGACAGATAAAAAAACATGGTTTCTTCTCCCACTCCTTGTGCTTCCAGTGGCATTTTCAAGAATATACCACAGCTCAGAGCCGAGGAGTCTCTGAAGCAGCTGTCAATCATGTCAGTCACTGCTTGTGAACTGCGGTCAAACTGCGCAGGCAGCACTGATCCAATATGAATGAAGACTCTGTTACTGCATTGTCTATTTCTAGCCTCAAATGCTGTCAGATAAGATATTTTAGTGTTAAGCTCTACTGATGTTTTCAACATGGCAGACAGGTCATTTAACAGCTATATAGTAAACTGATATATGTTTCCGAAACCATTTGAGGCAAGATATAGCAATGCAGTAACAGAATCTTGATCATATCTGATCACAATTGACAGTTTGGCCGCAGTTCATGGGCAGAGATTGACAGCTGCGTTGGAGACTCCTCAGTCTTGATTGTTTTCCTTCATGTGTAGTAATGCCAGTATAAGCTATACCAAACCCAAAAGAGGAACATAACTTTTCTTCACAGATTCTTTGTCTCATACTATACTATATGAATATAGCGAAAGATTCAGCAAACATGACAAAAAATCACTTTTATAAAAGCTACCAACTACGGCTTTAATGTGTCATTGTGACTGTAATTTATAATAAAGCTGGTGTTTGCATTGCATTATCTAAGTTACACATGCAGTTTATCTCAATTGAAAGGTAAGCTAAAACACAGACGTAATCAGCTCAGGGCTAGGAGAAATGTATTATGTAAATATATTATTAAATTAGATACAATGCCTTCAAAACAAACACCTGGCATACTGACAGTTCTGGCTGCATTGCAAAGTAATTTAGAAAAAAATCAATGGAGAATAATTAAAGCCCCACAGATTTTCAAGACACAGGATTTCCTTGTCAAATAATAAAAGCATTATTCTATTTTTTTCCACCATCTTTGAGCCATCATTCTCTCAGGCATTATCACACCCACAAGACATCGATTAGAGGCTTAGTATTCAGAGTAATGATTTCCATGATATCACCCTGCTGGAAAAGACACCTCTTTCCTGCAGATCTCAAATTTTGCATTTCCCCTCTGGCCAATTATTGTGATGTTTCTCATACCAACTGAGTTATTTACACAGCAGAGGCTTTATTCAGCCCTGCCCCTTTGAGGTAGTCAAGAAAGTGAAGAAATACTGGCTTCATTTTGTCAAAGCAAAAAGGACAAAGAGGACACTTAAAGCAATGGATGGTATTCAAACACTCTCTGGGTTAGTGTCTTGAACCAGGATTCCTGTGTGTACACTGAACTGTTAATAGAGTGTCACGAGCTATAATGAGGTCACGGAGGCTTTTGGTTTAGACATGGTTTATCCACATGATTAACTACATCAATATATCTAGTTCAACTGCAAACAATGAGAAATCAAGAGTGTGAATGCACAAGATGTATGAGTGGAGTGATTTATTCACTGTGGGTTGCTAACTGCTTTAGTTTACTCTGTCTGATCAATTCAAATTTGTCACTTAGGCATGTGGTAACTTCTGATGGATGTTTGTAAACGACCACTGAATACATCATGATAATCTGTAAATTGATTGTAATCTCTGATTTATGCCAAAAGAAGTGATTAAGGTTCATACTTGTCCTGTTCAGATGATATCTACAAATCAACACTGCTTTTAAAGGCTTTTTACACAATGCTGTTATCATCACAGTTCACGTTTATTTTCATGGACAAAATTTCAGATTTTCAAGGACCCATAATAAAACTTCCATGACCATTCACAACATATAACACACACAGAACTGTATATTATATTTTACTATAGCTAAACAGCAACCTTTTACAATCTCTAACAGTTGGCTTTAAGTTAATATTTACTTTAATTAATTCAGACTATACGCAAAGTCAATATATTGCCCCTAATTAAACAATCGCTTCACCAGCACTTGTATCAAACTGACACTGGCTTTCAAGATTACTTACTACTAGGAAATTACTGTAACAATTCTTCATACGCAACAAAATTCCATGACTTTTCAAAACTCTCAATGATTATGACTTCCTCTGTGAATTTCCCAGGCATGGAAATGGGATTGCGAAATTGTCACTTTTTCAGTTTTTTCCATGATCATGTGAACCCTGAATGATAAATTTGCATCAATGATCTACAAATAAAACCATGTGGGTTGTCAAACTTCCAGTCCAGTCCAGTCCACAACAGTGTAATGACAGTATACTTTGCAACAAACCAGCTCTTCCATTTGTACAACATCTGTTAGCTAAGTGCCCAATTATTGCAGATAAAAGCTTCAAAAATTAAAAACACAGTCCATTCAATGGTTGATCTCACAGAGCGAAACATTAAACTGCCTTAAGCTTGTCTTTAAACAAGGACATTATTTCAGCCATTTTAACCAACACACCTTTCAAACTAATCACTTTTCATCTGAGGGAACACAAAGTTCACATATGCTAATGCACTCACTTAATTCTTGGGGGTTTTTGTGTGTGTGTGTGTGTGTGTGTGTGTGTGTGTGTGTGTGTGTCTCTTATTTACACTGAACAGAATACAAACAAGAGGCACTCGGGGTGCCTAATGTCTATGATTTTCCTCATCAATATGGAAATCTATGCAGCAAGGTACTCAGAAAAAGCTAATGCACCACAATTGCATAATGTCTGCAACCTCTACTATAGTGGAGGGACAGAAAAAAAAATAATTTTGTCACTTCTGCAGTCACTTCTCTTTGGTAGAGACCAGAGAAAAGACCAAAGTAGCTGTATGTTTGCAGTTACTATTTGCCAACTACAAAACTCATCAAGTCAATTTTATCATTGGGTTGTTGACTGAACACCCTGTAGTCTTTAAGGCTGCAGTTCATGACCCCCCTTAACTGGATTACATTATAACGCAAGATGTTACCCACCTTTAGTCAGACTAAACCTTCATCACAGTACATTTAAAGATGTAAAAACAGTAACGAGACCTACCAGAATTTCAGAGCATCTTTGGTGCTTCTGTTGGGGTGGTGCTGCACATAGTGGAAGAGACAGAGGAAATTCTCCAGACCCTGAAGGCTGACCTGATAAGACACAGATAAGACACAAGAGCAGGAACATAAATCAAACACATGTTATTACTTGCTCTCACATGAGGGGGAATCAAAATGAAAACAGTAACCTTTCACTTAAACCATTGTGACATTACTCTCAATGATTTTCTGATTTGTAGTCGTTTTAGATGACGGTGAAGTCAATTAGATTGTGATGTAACAGCCGCTAATGTCGTTACATAGAACTGTTTCTCTTGTATTGATTCATCAGGTCAGACGCAGTGGTTAAAGTCAGTATATTTCATTCCTCCTCTCTAACATCCAAATATAAAAGCATTGGACCAAAAAGTACCCTTGTGTCACTGTTTCATGAAAAAATAGCACAAAAATAATTCAATTCCCAGAACCTAGAGTCACATTTTAGGCATTGCTTTTTTTGTTTTTATCTCTGTACAACTCTTCCTATTTATGTTCAATGAAAAGGCTCATTACTTTGAACAATAGCCTGGTGGAAAGCATTTTGCTATTTAAAATCACAATCAGCAATAAAAGAACAGCACTGGAGAATACCTGAATATAAAGATTAATTCATCCTCATTACAGAGTTTAGGTCAGCGCCTGTCCGAACAGCTGGAATCTCTCACCGCCAGAGTTGGCAAGGCAATCAGGACATTCCTCAAACCGAGGTAAGCCACCTGACCGCTTTTAACTGCATTACCGGTTGCAGGGTAGTGTGTTAATGTCTTCCCGGCAGACATGCGACTGTCTAAACCAGCGTCCCACCTTTGCTCACGCCGCCCAGGAGCTAGCTTTACTCCTCTGCTAATCTGACACCACTGACTGGATTCATTCAAGCAACGCTGATCCCTGACTGATGTGGCTGTGCTGAGTGTCTGGGTCACAAAGCCAGAGAATAGACACCACACAGTACCAATCACATTACACGCAGTCTGGCCTACAATGGCATCACAGGACACTGACAGCATGGAAAAAACTAGCTTTACATAAAATGAACTAAAATTAAAGAGCTATGTCATTTATTATTTACTGTTATAAAGGGATGCATATAGAGGATAAGTGTGTGGATTCACTAAATATCTGGCAAGTTGCTGAGCATAGTCAAAAATGCACACTCTCACAATAACAGTATTTGTCAAATGTTTAAGTCAGATGCATATTCTCCCATTGAAAGATATATTTTAAGTTATGATTTTCACACTGCTATAGTTGGTGCTTTAATGTAAGGCAACATATGAATCTTTGTAATGAAACAAAAAGGTCTTTTTACTGAATTTTGACAAAATTGTTTGCTGCAAACTATGAGACTTTCAGAAATTAACCAATCACAGTTTTTCAATAATCCTCATTTGAGGCAGTTCAATAAAAATGTTTATTTTCTCCCTTGAAATTATTCTAAAATGTGACCTTAACTATACATTAGAAAGTAAGTTGGGTAAAAACATTTTATTTTTATTATTATAGTTCTCCTTAACAATATAGCGTTTTCAATTTGTGCCCAACACATAAAATATTATCGATATCAAAAAAGCTGCAAATTTTTACAAATAGTAAATGTGGGATTGGGGATGTGCTTGTTCGGTACAGAGCACAAAAAACCCACGATCATCAATTTTATATTTCTTTCACTAAAAATTAAATTCAAAAATTGCCATTTCCACTAAAATTGCAACTCATATTTTAATCAAAATATCTGCCAAAATAACTGAAATATTTTTATAATTTTGTAATATATTTTTAATACATAATATGTTTGCATATCATGCAGCCCCATTCTATTAATTGACAGTTGGTGGCAATAACCCCAAAACAAGGGTAGTGGTGCCGGTGAAGAAGAGGCCAGAGCAAGCAAACAAGGATTTAGACAATGTGAAGTTTAAAGTATATTTAAAAAATGGCTTTGCAAATGTTTTATGAGGAATGAAACACATTCAATGAAGAACTCAAGGACACACAGTGTGTTTTGGTGAGAATTACTAAATGTAAACTTTTTTGTTTCCAAACCACTCATCTTTAATTCCTCTTACATGATAAGAAAATATGCATTAACTAACACTGGCACTTCACTTTACAGGTATCCAATCCAGTCACCACAAAAAGATTATAATGCGTGTATTTTTTCCAGTTTAAGTGTACTTGCACCAGCATACAATTTCACATTTTGATTCCCCACTAAAAAATAAAGTGGAAGTATAACTCCATACTAATTTGGACACAGTGATATGTCACAGTTACTCCACAGCAAATCATTCAGAGGCATGGAGACAGATTTCTACATCGACTCAATTCTGGAATCTAAAAACAGAAACTACGCGATGCGAAACAGCTCTTTAAAGAGTCAATCTGGCATAATTTACAGTTGCAGTGCGCTTACTATTTTCCGTGTCTTCTTTACATGCCCTAAGACATATGAATATCCTGCTATGCATATCTTTAAAACTGATTTACTCACTCTCCATGACTAAAACACAAGAGGGAAACCTCCAAATCGGTTATTCAGGTGTCTGCCGTTTAGTCACACCTCGGCTTTTGCTGCTAACCGTCAAAATGAGGACAGGGACCGAGGCTACTCTTCTGGCAAAACCCAGCTTTGTTTAGTTACATGGTGAGTCAACTTCCTTCCTGTGTCATAACTGTCAAAGCTAGTTTTGTCTTACTTGTTACCACTGTGACTTTCATTAAGAAAAGATGTCACTAGAAAATATGTCATGGGCTGAAAGATAAACACATATATGTCAAGCGTGGCAAAATTTTAAGCTGCAAGTCATGACGGAGTTGACCACACTCACCAGGGTCAGGGAGGGGCAGAGGGGTGACACTTCAAAAGCTGAGGCAACAACCCACCCGAACAGTGGGGGGGGTTAGGTAGGTGGGTGGGTGGGGGTCACTGCACACCAGGGAGCTGGACAACATCACACATAGGAGATGGAAAAAAAGGAAGAGAAAGAAATGCATGGATCATGACGGACACAGGAGAGGACAGGGCTAAAACACGAAAGCTGACAAGAACATAAAAGGTGAAAGAAATAACTGCAGCAATAGATAAGAGCAGAGATAAACAGGGGGGGTGACTGGCCGGAAATCAAAGCTTCAAGGTTGCCAAAACTGTTATTAGTTTAAAAAATAAGCCCTAGAGCTATGCTGAGAGCTGTGCACTCAGTCTATTAAAGTTAATCTCCCGAAATGAGCATCTGAAATGACTTGATTTGTCCTTGTGTTATCAGTGTACCTGTTGTGGCCGTACTTCTCATATGGGAAAGGGAAACTGAGCAGTTTTACGATAACACTAATTTCCCAGCAACAGGGTTGTTTTTTCCTCCGAGGCTCTAATCCAATATTACAATGCACTCGGCACAAACCAGCCAGGGTGATTTGATAATGGAGAGACTGCCAATACTGATTAATACAGCTTGAGGGGAAATCAACAGTTCACAAAGCCCCGAGAACACATTTCTGTAAACAAAAAGGAAGCTTTGACCTTTCCTCTGCAGTGATGAACTTCTTTATTTGCTCATTTGTCATGTGGACATCTCAAACTATCTAGATGATTGGGACAAACAAGCTGCAGATTTCACTTATTGACACTTGAATGTTAAGGTCTATTTTTTTTATTCAGTTTATGATTTGTTGACAAGAATTCACTTTACACAATTTAACCATATATCATTTTGGTGTTGCAGACCTCTCCTTTCATCCAACTCCTTGCTGTGTAAGTTCATGAGCTGTCTGACATCGACTTATTGATTCAACATAGAATCATCAGAGTTGAGGGGAAAAAAAAACAACACTCTTACTCACTTTTAATAATATTTCAGGAAGACTAATTTCTTGCCTGGTCAAGTAGAGTCAGAGATCAGATTCAGTTACAGAACAGCATGGCGCTGACACTAGCTTTAAGGTCCAGTGTGTAGGCTTTAGGGGCATCTATTGAAAGAAATAAAGTATAATAAAATAAGTATGTTTTCTTTAGTGTATAATCATCTGAAAATAAAAGTTGGTGTTCAGCTTAAATTGTGTTGGGGTTTTTTTCTACATAGGAAGCGGGTCCCTGTCCATGGAGATTGCCATGTTTCTAACTCTGATCTAACACTGGCTCTAGATAGGGCCATTAGGGTTTTCACGTCAGCCACTGTAGTTAGCAGCCCCTCCGCAACAAACAACATTGGAAGAAAAAAACACCTTTTTTTAACGTGACACTTCTTTATTCAGTATTTTTACTGGTTTAAATCACCGGATCCTCACCGAATCTCTGCAGATAATTCGGCTCCTGGTAAAAACTCCCTGAACGTCTGGATCATAAGTTACCAGAGAAAAAAAAAGAGCACTCAGGTGCGGCAGTTGCTGGGCAACTAGCCCTAGACCGACGAGCGGAACTGCATTGGAGAAACACAGATTTGTGATGTGAAACTGCTTGATTCTGTGTTTTTATTATCCTAAATCATCTGATCTGTTCTTTTTGGAGAGAAGGAGACCTCTGTGGATATTTCAGCCCACGGTAAAAACTCTCTGCATGTCTGGGTCAAAAATAAGGTGAGCACACATTAAGTAATCACAAAAAAAAGCTAAGTGCACATTAGCAGGTGCTGAGCTAGGGGCTTGAGTATGACGTGTTGAGCAGCAAAAACAGAAACTGATTAATCACTTGGTCCATTCATTATGGAGAGGGAGAGACCTCTGCAGATAATTCAGCTCCCGGTAAAAACCTCCTTAACAATGAACACTGAAGGAATTTCAATCAGGAGAAGTTCAAAGTGGTTGTAATTTGCAATCCTCACTGCCAGATGCCACTAATTCCCAGTAAATCTGTTTCTTTAGGGAAACCTTAGGAACGAAACACATCCACTCTAACTCTCTGGCTTTGTTTTTTATATTTAGGGCTCTGTTTTATATTTTTCTTTTTTCAGATGGCTGCTCTAAGGGAGAGGAATACATGTTTGAATACTGAAAGCCCAACCAAAGTTTCCGTAACTGGCCGGACAAGGTGGCTGTGACCTGTCTTTTACTCTACCTTTATCCAAAACAGACAATCACGGGAGGCCTAGTCATGGGAGTCTGACGGCTGAGTCACTCGCACTGGTACAGACTTTCCTCTCAAGCTCTCTTGGATAATTGGGTAGACTACATCTTGGCAGAGGCAGTGAAAGCGATGTGATCCTGTCCTCGTGAGAGAGGACGTGGGGCGTTGGTTATGCAATGTTTTTTTTCCGGTTTGAGATCCCTACTGATCTAATTTGACATTTGGGTGATGAGCATCATGAGAAGTCCCTAACGTTCCACATTTCCTCACAAACTAAAGTCAGAGAGCAAAGCTGCTTCACACAACAAAAATAACCCTCTTTTTTTTTCCATTAAGACACACGACAAAATGTCAAGAGGCTACCATCAAACACCATGTTTGTGTTTTTGTCCGTGTCAGATCAGCTCTGTCAGAAACAGTGACCTTTAGCCACTATGCAGGAAATGAAAATGCTGCACTCTCTGCTTCATTGTTTCCATTACAGGGAAAGAGAGTGCAAACTGGTGTTGGTCAAAATTACAATCCAAACATCCTGCTCTGGCCTTTCTCTTCCCTGATGGACAGAGCAACTCTGTTTTTGAGGAGGAGATCCGACTTAATAACATGCCACTGGGTGGAAAAAGCTGAGATAGAGCAATGGTTGGACTCTGACTCAACCCAGAGCTACAGACATGAATTATTCATTCATTCAGTCAATCGTTTGGTACAGCCCTGGAGACCAGAGCGAGTAAGAGTTAGGTTGAAAGTGAGGACGGAACAATAAATGCAGATGTGAAACAAGCTCTGTGGTCAACCAGCTCGCCTGAGAAAGCAACTTCACTTCACAACATACTAGAAATCATGAAAGTCACAACACATTAAGTTAAATGCTCAACAAGCTTTGGATAAAGAAGTGTCGGGAGCCTAACAGCACACTATTTTTGGATCATCAGCACGAGAATTTTACTGAAAGAGCAGTGTCATAGTGAATTTACTCAAATATGCAAGGGTATTAAAGGCAAAATACTGTGGAGTAAAGGAGACAGAGTCATCAAACAGTTTTTTTTTGTTTTTTTAAATAAGCAGGCTGATAATTTCTAATTTATGCTTTCTCAGGACTGCGAAACTTCACCATCACTAGAGATTAGATATTACTAACTCTAAATACACGTAGGCTCATATCACCGGGTTGGTTGGTTGTTTATTTTGAGTCTTATAAAAAGTCTTGTAATTTTCCAGAAATGCACTGAATAAGTGATTATGATTCTCAACTGCCAAGACAGATAATGTACTGAATTGTATTTCAGTTATGGTTTTTACTGAGAAACAATGCCGTCTTTATACACTGTAACACAATTCACATGAAACAATCATGTAATAACAAATGAACTAGGGTTACAGTGACAGTTCAACCCAAAATCTAAAATACGCATTGTTTTCATTGCCAAGTAACTTTACAACTACAGGGCATTTGTCTTGATGATTGGGTGCATAACATATTAAACACAATGCAAAAATATGAAGACATAACATAAAATAAAATTATGAAAAAAAAGAAAAATGTTATTGCACTGTTGCTGTGTAGTGCTATTTACAAATGTCTTAGCACTTTCACTATACAGAAATTGTGATCCAAACCTATGAGTAGTTTCGTGAAGGAACTATTTGCTTTCAACCAAACTACACTCCACAGCCAAATCATTGCGTGGAAAGAAGTGTGCATCTATGCATGGACGGGAGGATCATGCTCCACAGCACGAGACGTAAACAATAATGGCGTCCTCCCTGGCTAAGCTGTAATGTTAGCTAGCTCTGCGGTGCTAAGTGAGCAAGCATTAGATGCATGCCTCTGTCTTTGTGGTGATACTGTTGGAGGGTGTAGTTTGGTAGAGAGAAAATAGCTCCTTAATGAAACTGCTCACAACAATGTCTGTCACCATTTCTGAAAAAAAAAACAAAACATAACTGTTGAGTTTAAATAGTTAAATAAAAAACTGTGCTTTTAGCACCAAAAACTGAGCACAATATAGTTCCTTTATATTGGAGAGAAGTCAGACATCTCTGCAGCAGATTTCTCAAACACTCATCATCTCACACAGGTTAGAGGAAAAAAATACAGGTGTTTGATTTGGGGGTGAACTGTCCCTTTAAACTGACAGGATTTATGCAGGCCTTTTAATAAACCGTTGGATATATGGTAGTCAACTAACACTATCCAGTTTTTTTTAATTTTACTAGACTGTTATGTGAACATTACAAGAGTCTAATTAATGTCGCAATCATGTTTTATGCTCTTAACTGCTCAGATATGGTATATGATACATACACATCATCATCAATTGCTTTAGATAGCTAGAGTAGTGTTACATGTTACAGCTGACCTTAATGCTACACAAACTACACATCATAATGCATCTGATAATACATTCATGGAAATAATGCACACAGCACATCCAGACATGAAATATGGTGCACACATTGTTCAATTCTGACAAGCCAAACAAAAAATTTTGGGGATGAATTGAACCAGCACTGCCATCTTTACTCCCTCTTTAGTATTCACTCCATTCTGCCTTATGTTGTGCTCGACAAGTTTAATCTTCTTTAGACAAGGATTCAGGGCTTTACCACACAGGGAATGTAAAGCACAGGAGTGAGCTTAGAAAGCTAATGACAAGTAATGTGGATGGAATATGTGACCAGGATTGTCCTAATTCAGAAAATCACTGTGTTTAATCAGCTTTACACACAACTATCTGTTGTTGAAGAGATTAGGTTACAATGGGCAGACAGTGGACATTTACATCACAACCCATCAGGATTATAAACATTCAAAACACGACTGATCTTAGAGCAGCAACAGAGCAATACTTACAAGATGAGTCCAATCACTCTGAAGGAACATGTCTTTTCAAATACAGGTCTTCCATTTTTTGGAAAAAAAAAAATGAATTAAGAGTTAACATTAGACCCAGACTGCAACTGACTGAATTTAAAGAAATAAATGAGGCAGAGCCCACAAAGATCAATTAGCTGGAGCCCCTTGGTACCAAAGGACCAGAAAAGTGAAGTGCTCCAAACACCAGACTGAGGTGTTTTGAAACATCCTGTTAGCTCATAATGAAACTGAACAATCCCACAAGCAACAAAACCAGGTCTCTGGCTTGGCTCCGGGCCAGGTAACCATTCAACTAAATTTACTCTGCTCATCAAGATTCAGAGACTGGGCAGAATGGAAAGTGTCCCCACAGATACTTTGATGCAAATGTGCCAAAGGCAAGTTTCCTTTGTAGCTGAGCACACTAGTTTTGGCTCCATAAAAGAGGAAATTCTAAAGAACTAAAAAAAAAGCTTAATGCCAGAAATCCCTTGATAGTGAGGCTATAATGCCAAAACGCTTATTTAAATAAAATCCTATAGATTAAATACAAAGAGTGAGTTTGATCACAGTGGGTTTCACTATCCATATAGTAAATCCTGTTATGTAAGGAACATTAATGTACAGGCAATAGATAGCAAGTAGGAGGATACCACCAATGTCTCCTTTATAAACAAAGCAAGACAGATCCACCACAACAGTTTGCTCCGTCCCCCATTGAGACTGCAGTTCCTTTTGACCCAAAAAAATACTAGCAGCGGTGAAAATCTTTTTATGGCATTTCTGCTTTCTGAGAAAAGTATTTATTGAGGAAGAGTCAACAGGAAACAGAAGAGGGAAGACTATGTTTAAGCATCAGGTCATGGTTAGACTTTAAGACACTAAGACATCCCAGATACCACTGTTCCTGTCTCTGTGCTGTATAAGTGACAGAAACACAAGTGGGGGAGTTAACCCTGAAAGAAATGCAGATGAAAGAGATGAGACAAGAATGCAAAGAATAAAAGATGAGGGAAGCTGCAGTACTTTAACACTTTTTTGGTATCTTATTGATTGCTGCAGGAGAAGGTGTCTTTTTGCCCTCCACATTTCACTATAAAGTGTGATCACAGAATTAGATACACAGCAGCAGGGCAAAGTCTTGCTGTCTGGCGGGCACTAAAACAAGGGCCTTTCAGACGCTGGCCAGTTTCCATGATCATTTAATCATGTTTACCTGTATACTGACTGTGATGACTAGCAGACTCCACAGATGGTAGGAATGTACAGTGTACTCTTGTGCATTGACGGCAGAATGAGCTGGAGGAAAATATAATGTGCAAGCAGTGCAACAGTATCCATGTGAGTGCTATAGCCTGTCACTGTTTGTCCCCATCAGATTCAATCAGGAGGGAAAGCGACGGTATCAGCAAACTACAGCTGTGATCACTTCAACATCTTTCTGCATCTCACACACACACAACACTTTGATCACAGCGACAGTGACAAGTGGAGGAGCAAACACTGTCTTCCCATGGGGGTCGAAAGTGACATAAAAAGTTTCAAATAAAAGAAAGGCAGAGCTACTTGGTGCAATCCAAGCGTTTGTATTACTATGACAACTGAGAACAAGCCAGCACAATTTCCACAGCTGATATCCTAATGCACACCAACATGATTAACAAAGCAACAAAGCAAACACACCACCACAGACATGATGACTATAGAGGGAGGAAGCCATTGTTTCCCAGAATGAGAACCCTACAGGCTTTCTCAGCACTCATTAGCTTTGAAAATGATAGCAGATCTGTCTTTTAAGGACGACTTGCACATGATTAATCAAAAATAATGCACTGATTTAATGGTTAAATCAGCTCATCTCTGTGTGCGTGTGTGTGTGTGTGTGTGTGTGTGTGTGTGCAGGGCAGATCTCTGCCTGCAGTCCCATCCTAATCCAAGTCTCGTGATCTGGCTGCTGTTTGTTCTCTGACGGGGGGGGTGAAAAGAGCTGCAGTGGCTGAAAAGAGATTTCAGAGTCTCTCAGTCCTGTAATATACCAACAAAAGAATAAAAGTGCACTTGCGCAACACTCATAACAAGCAATCTGTGGTTAACACCTGCCTGTAACTCTGTGCAGTGACTCACTGCCAGTCCTGCTTGTGCTGTGTGCCGGTTACATTTCTGGTTCTAAAAGTGGCATCTGGAGACCTTCAGGAGGATTTAAGACATGTCCTATGCATCGAGGGGAGTCATTCTCTTTCATTTTCTTCTAGTTTTTCACTGCTTGTTCCTACCACAATGACAGAATGACACAAACTGAATGATGCTCCTGCCATTACCTCATACAATTATACATAATTCTGTACAAAATGAGCCTGAAGACAAACAATCTTCTCTCAGTCTAAAAAGGAAATCTTATAAAAACAGGCATCTGTACTCTACTGCACGTCTCTACACAGATGTTTCATTTGAAGTTTTCTTTTTATGGTCTAAACTAGTTTAGCACTTAACGCAAAAGTTATTTACTCTATTTAAACTCTGTCCTTTACTGCTTTTCTTTTCAAGCGTTTATGTAGAGTAACATTTTTCTTTTCACTGTGCGATTTTCTACAGCTGCAAAACATTTTTGCAAAAGCCACTTCTAGCTCATGGTCAGTCATCGCGGATCAGCTGAGGCAAAAATAGTATTTCAGGCAGCTTGAATGATGAGGAGCAGACTAAAGGAAGGCCTTGATGTTTGCTGTTATTAGATGATATTACCTTGATGATCATTTGTAATCAATCAAATCTCATACCGACAGCAGCACCCAAGAGCCACTCAGATGCGGTAATATTTAGATTATGGTGTATTCAATTAAAATTCTACACAGACAAGAAACCCCCTTATAAGAAACAGAAAGCTGATCAAACATGCAAATATATGCCTCATATATAAGTTGTTCATAGCATGACTCCTCCCCCCATTCAGCCACTATGTTAGGCAACCGGTAAATACAAATCAGATTACAAGAGGAGTCACAAGAGGAAACTGCATTATCCTACTGAGAAAATCTACTTTCAGTCAATCTGCCTTCTTAATTAAAGCGAAACATGAACGGAATGCGTACCAGCACTCATCAGGTAACTCTCCTCCTACAGGATTTACAGACAGTTAAGAACATGGCTTATGAGACACCTAGGCTGTCAGCAGCATGTGGATGCCTTTATTTATTTGGCAAATGTCAGTGAACAGTGCTGCAAATCTGCCCTGTTGCTTTACTTACCTTGGTGCTACTGTTAAACTGTTGGTCATACCCATCTTTGCTTGTGCATGTTTTTGCTCAACTGTTCTGTTTTTTCATCTGATCTGTAATTATTTGTTTTATTTGTGTTTTGCTGTAATTAACTCTGCTTATATTGCTGCACGTTTGTGATCTGCTTATGTCTGTGTTTTAGTTTTACTGTAATTGATATGTCTTGATTATTGTTTTTAAACCTGATTTAGGCTTTACACCTGGGCAGGGATTATAGTAGGCATGGACAAAAATATCGGCAAGTCATCAGTATCGGCCAATACTGGCTTTAAAATTCACTACCAGAATCGGCCAACATGTTTTTTTCTCATTTTGCACAATGAATTAATATTATAAACATTCAAAATCATTGTATTTCATGTCTCCATCTGCTGGTGGGTGATCACGGTAAGAGTGTGCATGCATAATAATATATTAATTTGACTACAGAAGAGACTTGATGATCAATCTATCTCGATATCGGCCTATTGACTTGCAATATATCGGCATATCAGATATCGGCAAAAAAAAACAATGTTATGCACCCCTAGATTATAGATGATAAAACTAGCCTCCCGACTAATTCACGCATATTTACAATATTATTTATTAATATTTGTCCCTGACAAGTAAACAGAATAAACAAAGTTATTTCAGAGTGAGCAATAATAAATTGATTAAAAGTATATATTGAGTCAAATTTCTTACTTCATAGTTTTACTTTATAGCCAGTTTTGCAACTTCGACATGATGAAAACAAATACTTTGTGAGTCTAAACAAGATCTACCTAACCTAAAATTTTCTTAAGGCTCTTTCCAGGATTGTTGCCTTGTAGTCCTGAAAACTAAAAGTTAGCATCACCAGCCCCCAGAAAAGGAACCTGAGCTGAGCATGTATCACACAGCCTCCTGAGAGTCTGTCAGCAGCGCCTACCTGCAGATCCGCTCCTTGCAGTCTACAATCCATGTACTTTTCCCACGCATATGACAGATCAGTCTGCTGTGGACTGGCCATGTCGTCCACACCTCCAGGTACAACACCAGTCAGGGCGTTGAGGAAGTCTGGAATGACAAAATCCTCTTTTTGGTGTCCTTCCCAATCCTCCAGGTGGCTGAAAGTGCCCCGGACAGCACCGAACAAAGCCCCAAATGTTGTCCCGAGTCATTCATAGCAGATCCATGATTCACTGCGCTGCTTTGCCACTTTTAAATTGTGCTCCTGCAGAAATATACAAAGTGACAGTGGTTAGCAAAGCACAGTAAGTCAGTTAGTCTCTTTCTCCCACGCACTCACAGATACTGACAGTTGTTTATGACGCACTTGCACCTGACGTGAACCCGAAACTTCAAGACGACACTGTAGCATAACCAAAACAAAACGGACTCGGGCAATACACTCAGCTAGCTAGCTAGCTAGCTAGGTGTCTGGCAGAGGTTGCGTCAACTATGCAGGCAAAGGGAGGCAACCAATTTCCGATATGGGATTATGTTTTCAAAATAAAAGCATCTAACGTGTAACAGTAGGTTCGAACATATCGTATAAGATAATGTGAAAATCCCTTTTTTCGGGTTTGTTTGTTTGTTTGTTTGTGTGTGTGTGTGTGTGTGTGTGTGTGTGTGTGTGTGTATTTTATTGAAAATAATAAAATAAAATAATAATTTATTAACACCCTGAATACCATCAGTATTTGCATCCTTGGCACCCTGTTTTTATTTATTTCATACATTTAGTATGACCTACTTCTGTCATTGTTAATTGTTACTTTAAACTGAATGTACTTAATGCTGTTTTTTTTCCATTCGTTATTTACACTACAGGGTGTTACAAAAATCCATTACATTGAATAAAAGTATTGTAAGATACAAATATTTAGTGTCTTGATAGCCTTTTTGTTGGTTAAGTCAGTGAATAGTTTCATATAATGTCCAATATCCTTCAGAAAAGTGACACTAGTTGCTAAAGTTATATTTATATATGAAGTACTTTGCTGAAATCATTACCAAATTAATTATAAAAAAATGTTTTGTCTTCTGTTTTTGGATAACTGAGGCAGCCAAACATCAAATTTTCTTCAGAGATATGGTCCATGGTGTGACAAAAATGCCAAAAAGGTTTTCAACACAAAAAGAGCAGTTTGTGGGTTTTGTATATATAGATATAGATATAGATATTTCTGCATGTTTATAGCAGGGTACTGTATTTTACTTTTTTAAAAACAAAACGTTGCAACTACTTTTTTATTTTGAAAGTTCTACTCGATAGTTGAGTGTGTTGTGTTTTAGCTAGCTTGACAACTCAAAAGCAAGAAAGCGCGATCATTTTAAGCATACTTTTTTCATAAATATCATAATAACCTAAGAGCGGTTATATCTAATTGGCTCTGCGACCTATTTCAATTAACAAAATATATGTTTTGATATTTTAGTTGTCTTGCTAACAATCATAACGTTAGCTGTTGTTGCACCGCATCGCACTGTGTGAGGCAGCTGTCAAAACTGTGAAGCAGAGGGAAACAACACATCGTTAACGGCCTCTAACGAAATAAGCGGACGGTCCGGCTGTAGATACATCTTTGTTACATTCGGAATATCAAGTTTCGAGTGGGAAGAAATCATTTTCATACATACCTTCGTTTCCAATATATTACAGGGAGCTAATGCTAGCCTTCGTCCAGCAGAGACTGAACATCGTGTGTAATTTGCCCTCTGAGGTGACTGCAAGGCAGACTCAGGGAGGACGTCGATGGCTGAGGAATGAGTGAGGAAAATAGCTTAAATGCCTTTTGGTCGCAAAAATCTCAAGTTAACATCTTTTGTTGACTTTTTTTTATTTGTATTTGCTGAGAGGGTGGAATTCAAAATCTACAAGTAATTAAACCTGCAACTACCTTGTTTGAATCCCTTTGAAAAATAAAATGAATGAATTTTAAGTTTCATATTATTCTCATAATATTCTGTCAAAAAAGACTGTCTTATCTGTTTATGTGCTGTGTCAGGGCTCTAATAATCCTTGCAGACAAGGTTGGGGGTCGGGGCTGTATAGGTCTTAATAAGCGCTCACAGCCGGCGACATGCCCACTGACTTCTGTTCAGCCTCCCATTGGACAACACACAGCTGATTCCCCAATCAATCAAAGCATTACGTTCAGGAGAGGTGGTGCGTTTGATGAATATCTGGAAATTCACCAATCGGTAGCCCCACCATAGGTTCTGGATGAATAATAAAACTGGTAGCCTATGTTATCTGTGCCCACACAGTCATTGCTTTTCGAAAATGTTAAGACCCTCTCAGACCAATCTGAATTAACAGATTATTTGGGGTAAATTCCTGTTTTATCAATATGTATAACTTGAATATACATTTCATATACAAACCACCACACAAATTATAGCCTAAATGGTTATTTACAGTAAAGTGTGTAACGGTAGGCCTTGGTAAGTTCTGACCTCCATCTTTGGAGATTGACAGAAATAAAAAAAGGAAAATATTTTGCTGAGGCTCTGTTCGTTATTTATGAGAGAGGAGAACGTGGTGAAAAATGGGGTAGTCTCCTCAAATATTTTTAAGCGGCGGGGGGTTATGTTTTTTTAATCAGCTTAGGGACAGGACGTTCATCTTTAATTTAATTTATCTTTATTTTAAAACCCCCCCCCCCCCCCAAAAAAAACTTGCAAGTGGGTTTTCTTGTTTTCTTTAAAAATCGCCTAAATCAGACCATTTATCATAGCCAGAAACAGTGAAATATTGTTATTTATGGTGGAGGGAGGGTCAGACATTTTCCTAGTCCCCTGGGGAGGCTCATGGAAAAGTAAATGTTGTTTCAGAGAGTTTCAGATGATATTGAAAAAAAATGAATAAAATAAAAATGACTTAACTGATTAATTGTCTAAGTTATTTTTAAGGAAACATTGTTATTCAGTCAGGCTTTTGGTGAGCCCTTATCTAAATAGCTAATGACCCAGTTGATTGTGTTTGTTTGATTGTTTGTTTTGCCTCTGTACATATCAGTTTGTGGCTGCTGTTTTGTCTTGTCAGCTCTTTGCTGTGTGCTGTTGCTATTCTCTCTTCTATTGTTTTTTATTTTGTAATTTGTTTATTGGCACTTTGTGATTTTTTTTTATAGGAAAGGATAGTATTATACACTTTACTTTTTTACTTACTTTCTTGTAAGCAGAGAGGATCACTACTTTTTTTTTTTTTTAAAGTAAACTGAGTGTTATTCAGACAAAACAATGTGATTGCATCACTTTGAATTTTAGGACATTCTTTTAAAAAAAACAACTTTTTTGTCTGATATTTTACAGGCAACAATAACAGGCAGATAAATGAATAATGAAAATGCAGTCGCAAACAGAATGTGGTTTCAATGATATTGCAGCTCTTTGATAAATCTACTATATTCCGCGTTTATCAAGAGTCCATAAATGCACCACTGACGTAAGCACGTGTCTCCCTTTTTGCAGCAGCGCACAGACTGTGGGGGTGGCTGCAGCCGCGCATTTTGTTTCCCTCGTATAAACAAAGCTGAAACATCCTCCCACTGCCACATTGCATTTTGGAAAAAGGCTACGTGAAAACAGCAATCAAAATGCCTCTTTTTCGGCACTTCAAGGCGGGTTACAAGGCAAAGTGTTACTTGTTAGGGAACATGATGTGGCAGGTCATTAGTCCAGTGTCCTAGGTAATAAAATCCACTCAGTATAACGTTTTGTCACACTTCCTATTCAGTTCAACTTCTATTAATGCATAAGAAATGGACTATAATATAAATAGATAATGTAGAAAAACCTTATATTTATATCTAATGTCAAAGGAGCTTCAAAATACTATTATTTTAAAAGTCTATTATAATAAATCTAAGGGCCAAAACCACAACTGCTATGCGAATATTTTGAATACAGAGCATACATTTAAATATATTTAGACATTGTACATTTTTACATGCAAATCTGCCTTAGACATTGCATTTGTTATTCCATGGCATGTGCTGCCCATAGGCAAGCTTAACTTTGGCGCCACCTACTGCAACATCACGTCAAACATGTATTTGTACTTAACACTACCCAACACACGGTGTCGCTGTTATTTCACTGAAGCCATACACATACCAGAACATGTTAGAAAAATGTTTATTCTTTTGCTGCAGCATGTAAACTCATTCCACCAGCACCAGCTTGCACAGACACTAGTCCTACTCCACAATAATACTTCCATGAGATAAGACAATCCAAACATGCCACAGTGTAACAACATGACATGATGTAATGCATTGCTGTGATAAATTTCACATTAAATTATATATCCCTTGAGCTTTATTCTCAGTTTATGTGCACTCAGGAAAAGACAAAATAATAGTGTTTATATTTACAATTTTCAATGGCGCTTGTGATTTTGTAAATGTAAAAATGTAGATAAGCATAACGCTGAGCAATAAAAGGCACAGTAAGTTCACCTCTGTGGTTTTCAGTGGCATTTTCAGCAGCTATAGTTTAGTAATGCTGAATGGCTCCTAATTTGCGGTCAAACATCCAAACAGTGTCAACTCTCAGAGCACAGCCGCCTCCTCTCAGTACCCGCCGTCTCTCTCCACACAGCCCACGCCCACTGCGTTGTCGGGGCATTTGCAGGAGCGGCCGGTAGGGGTGGCTAAACAGAGATGAGTACAGCCCCCGTTGTTCACAGCACAGTAGTTTTGTCCTGGAAAAAAACAAACTTGTATTAATGTGGGACATTCCTGGGTGTTAGTATAAATCTTGAGCCACCATAGCAGGGGATGGCAGGAAACAGTCGCGTCACTTTTTGTTCAACAGACATATACACACTTGAAAGAAACACATAGCAAACTCCAGATGTTGGAGGCCCCTCTCCCTTGACTCCACATTCCCTGGATTTATGCATGCAGCCTTATCTGGAGGAGAGGATGAGGCCTGGTGCCGCATAGTAACATCACTCATCCCTCTATGTAATGTTTAACACTTGCAGCAAAATACCTCCTACTGCTTTCAGAACCTGCGATTTTTCTTGTTCAAAGTATACGTATCTTAACAGAGGGCACAAAGGTGGGCTGCTAGGTCCTGAGGAGTAAAGAAAATAGATAATAAGCGTGACTCAAAGGTAGCCTCCAAATGTACCTGGGTCAAGCTATTTCTAGGAACTGTCTTTCGTGGGACTGGGAGAGTCTCCTTGCCATTTGTTTGGTGAATAAAAAGAACCAAACATTTAATAATAATAACATATTTAAGACTTCAAGAGCGGATATGTTAAGTGTCACACTTGACACAACTGACCATCACATCCCATTACAGAGTCTGGAACATTTAATTGGCCTTAAAAGGAACTGCACTAAACTGATTTATATCCTATTTATCTGATTAATCTCAGTTAGTTCATGTTAACCTTTTCAAACCTGGGCAAATTGGCTTGACTTCTTCTTCGAAAAACACGGGAAGAAAGGCAATGAGCAACTTATGAAGACATGATCCAAACATTGGCAAGAAATTAGTAAAAAGTACAAAAAATTACCTGAAAATCAGCACATAAAAACCACCAAAAACAAAAGTAGTAAAGAAAAAAAAAAAAAAAAAAACAAATGAGAAAATTACTTGAAAAAGTGCTAAAAAATAATTATGTAAAATATATAATTGTGTTAACTATAAATGTAGTTTAGGTTTGACGATTTTTCATTAACTTTTTAATTTTTTTTTTCCAAATTACTAATTTCTTTGAAATTGCGGGACATTTCATGCCGGGGACGGGGGTTCCTCATCCACTGTGAGGGTCAAGGGACAGAGGGATGCTGTATGTTTTAAAGCCCATTGAGAATACTTGTGATTTGTGATACTGGGCTTTATAAACAAAACTGAATCGAACAGCTGGTATGTTTACCTGAAGGACACTGGCCTAAGGCTGTGGTGATCCCATATATCTTGGTCCGTTTTTGAGGCTGGAACTCATCTGACTCCTTGCCAGCATAGCGGTCCACAGCAACCACGGCATCTCTGTTGTAAACACAAAAAGCACTTAGCAAGAGTTTAGCAATCTGAGACTATCCCAGCTTGAGAAATGTTAGCATCCTGCCTCCTTGTGTTTTGTATAAAGTTTGTCAAGAATGAGTAAGGGGTTAGGGTAGCTTTCTTCGACATAACTGGCATAGTTTGTGTGCCTCCCCCTCCCACCAACACCACCTCTCAACCTTTTCCTGCAAAAGCTACAGGCCTGGCAAGATCAGAGGGAGGCCCTAGGCAGGTCACTCGCAGACGCTGAGGCTGAGAAATTGCAAGCAGCTGCCACTTTTTAAGATGCTCTCCACTCCACATACACACACACACAAATAGACACCCCAACCCCCGCATTTTTTCAGTGGCTAACATACAGAATGAGAAAGAAAGCTCCAGTCTTCAGAGCGGTCTGGAAGAACATCAAGGGCCCATGGTTAAAGTGTGGGGAGCTTTTTGACCTCTGACCTCCCCTCTCCCCCCTCTACCTCAACAGATCTAACTTCTTACATTGCACAGTGAACCCTGGATAAAGGCTGCTTTATGTCTTCATAAATTCCACTGTGTACTAATTCAAAACGATCCAAATTACATCTAGCTACACTGGCCAAACCCCTACCACTAAATATGTGTGTAATAACGTTTAATAATTATGTAAGCATTATACAAACATAAAGCATTCCAAGATTTCATTCATTCAAAAAACTTAAAGTAGTTTCTTTCTTTCTTTTTTTTTTTTTTAAACTTACATCCCATAAGTTGTATAAAGATAGTTTTTAAGATGATAATAAAAAAGTCAAACCTCCGCCAGTCAGTGTAGTAGATGTTCTTTCCAAAAGACGTGATTCCAAACGGGTACTGAAGTCCCTCCATAACCTTTCTGCGATCACCGTGGCCAGGATGTGTGCACTCCATTTTATGTGTGCCTGCAGGCAAGAGGGGTTATTGCTGATCACAAGGCAGACATCATTTCATAGATGAGTCATCTGTCTGAAATCTACAGTACCTGCATCTGCCCAGCAGAGCAGAGAGCTCTGAGAGTCATAAGTCAGGCCGTTTGGCAGGCCCAGGTCATCTTTAACCAGCACCCTCCTGTTGGATCCATCCATGTAAGAGGTCTCGATCTTGGGGGCATCGCGGTTCCAGTCAGCCCAGTAGAGATTACTGTTATAGGGACAGGACTAGAGTCAGTTCACCATCAAACTCAGCAGATTTTTTTTAATCAGATCTTTTTAAATTACAGGTAGATTTCATGAATGTTACTGTTTTGACACTGATTCTTCAGCAGAAACAAATCAAAGTTGTTGCGGCTTCTTGTGAGTACTGGAGACTGCCAGTATTTGAAAATTTTGCTAATATCCACACAAGCTGTTCTACTATCCAGATATACAGTATACTTATACATATTTAAAGGAATAGTGTGACATATTGGGATATGTGCTTATTTGCTTTCTTGCCAGGGATTAGATGAGAAGATAAATACCACCCAACGTGGTTTAAGAAAAAATGAAATTGAAGTTGATCCTAAATCCTGCTACATCTTTTTGGCGTCAAAGGAGGAGTTGAGGAGTCTCACAGCCTGGGGAAAGAAGCTGCTGTGTAGTCTGGTGGTTTGGCAGTGGATACTTCTGTATCTTTTTTCAGATGGCAGCAATAGACAGATGTTAAATTTTGGTTGGAATAAAAATCGGATTGAGGATATTTTAAGTGTCTGATGATGCTAGAACTTCATGTTGCGTGGACATTAACATTACAATGCCTAGCAGATGTTGGGTTTTGTTCTACCTTGCAACTAAATGTTATCCTACGTCAAGATAACATTGGAATAAGAAATTTGGAAGAGGTTCCATAGGTATTCGCCATTTTCGGGTGTTCACAATTCACTCTGTGCCTCCCTACAGCCATCAAACAGGCCTTTATGCTGGGGGTGACTGTCACCAAAAGATTCACTTTACGGGCATGAAAATCGCCCTCTCCTCGTTTCTTCCACAGAAGGAGGTCTTACATGATGTCAGTCATACAGATGGAAAGACTCAGTATCGTGAAAACCAACTCAATTAAAAAAATTCTTGGCTATCAGGACCCATTTCTCGCTTATCTAAAGGAGGCTCGGGGAGGATGAGTAACCCACCCAGCATATTTGTCATGGCCCTATCTTAAGATCTAATGCAGTGGTTCCCAACTAGTGGGTAGCAGACCAAAACTGGGTCGCCACTCTGCTCTGAATGGACCACAAGTGACTTGTAAATGTACCAGGTTTGTAAAAAAACACACTTTATTTTGAAGTACAGCAAATTTCTAGCACAGAGCTTTTAAATTTGCAGTGCCGTTTCTGTTTATTTTTGCAATATTTCTTTTTGTTCTAAGTAGGGCTGTCAGCATTAATGCCTTAATCAGGATGTGATTAATTCTGTACATGATGTGTTATCTTTTTAAATCCCATTTATTGCCAGATCACATTCCTGTCTTTAAGAGGCTGTACCGCGTTGAGTTTTAAAGCTCAAGCAACAATATCAGTATCATATGAAACTAGAAGACCTGACCATGTTATACTAGCATTTCACGAAGGGACTTGATTAACAATACAGATTCAGGCAAAATGTTTGTGTTGGAAAAACAGCATGGTTATTCCACAGGGGTCCCTTGACCTCTGACCTCAAGATATCTAAATGAAAATAGGTTCTCTTGGTTCTCCCCTTTACAGATATGACCACTTTATGCTAGTCCCAAACAGTTTTTTTTGCTGTAATTTGATTCTTAATCAAGACCATCTGGCAAGAATTGCTTTACTTTGTCAATGGATTTCATAATGTAATTATGTTTGTAATGCAAAATCACAATTGAAATTCCACAATTGATCATGATTTGGAAAATGAAACGTTTGATAGCCCTACTTCTAAGCAAATGTGTTGTACATTTTGTGAAATCAAATTGAATATGTGGTAATTTATCTCATGTGTTGACCTTGAACTAATGACGAAGGAGAAATCTGGTGCCCCCGTGGCTGGATCAGCTGATAACCATTGATCTAATGCATAGCAATCTTAAACAATTCGTACAGCTGGTAGCCTTTGCTATTTTAATATTTTGATTTAATTTATTTCTTACTCCTGTACATGTCTGAGTTTACCTGGTTTTTGACTGTTTTTGTTGCTTCATCTTATTGTTTCAAGAATATCTAGAAAAGAGTTTTAAGTAAAAACAATACACACCCACTGGTAGGGTCGGTGATAATGGCACGGGGGTTGACGAGATCAGTGTCTATTATGACACGACGCTGAGACCCGTCCAACGACGCCACCTCAATTCGATCCTTCACAGAATCTGTCCAGAACATAATTCGCCCCAAGTGGTCGATGGCAATACCCTCTGGACTGTCCAGGTCTGTTGGGATGTTACATTTTTCACATGAAAACAGTCTCCTATTAATAAGTGGTTGAAAATGAAAGTGTGAAGGATATAATTAAACATTTACCTGATCTAATGACTGCAGTGGGCTCTCCCCCCTGGATGCTGGCCTTGCTGATTGAGGGAGAGGTGATTTCAGTCCAGTAGACCATTTTCTCCACACAGTCATAGGCCACTCCGATGATTACCTTCTCCTGTGGAGGGTTCATCAACCAACAATCTTTGAAGTGCACTTTTGTGGTCGTACTTAAAAACACAGTCCAGACATTTTTTTCTTTTTTACATTAACGTCTAGACATAAATCTAAGCAGAGCCACACACTGAGTGTGAGCAACTTGGCCAGGCCCCAGACCAGCTGCTTTGGAAATCACCATAACAAGAAATACAGATTGCAATTCCAAAGATGTCAGACTGATGTTAGTAATTAGTGTGAATGTCACCATGTGCCTCCAATCAAGAGCAGGCAGTGAATGCATGACGCAGATGGGGAAACAACAGACCTAGGACGCAAATGTTATTTGCAGCGGGGGAGTGATTTGTGTAAGAGGCTGAGCTGATGTTGGATACACAAACAAGAAATCCAAACATACTAGAGCTTTTGATTTTGATTGTTTTCTCTAGAGTAATATATCTGATCACACATACCAAGAAATCCTGACGTTTTGCCTGAGATGAACTTACAGTTGCTATTTGCTTAAACTCACATCACATCTTCATTGTGAAATATTTCTTTACTCAGAAGTGCTTATTGTACAGCTGTGATCCTCTGAGATTGTATTAGCATTTGGCAGTGATAAACAGACAAAAATACAGTAAAATATTCCCTTATCTTCCATTTAAACACATTTTAGTCAAACACAAGATATATATATATGTGTGTGTGTGTGTGTATATATATATATATATATATATATATGAATCTGCAATAAATGTTAACATGTGCAAAGAAGTTCCAAAAAAATGTTATCTTTTTTCAACATTTCATATCTTATGAAGTGGGTATTTCAGCTCTGGAGCTATATGAAGCAAGATCTGTGGCACTAATTTTTAATGAAATTAATGCTAAAATTTGGCTGCAAGACAGTGAAACTAGTCAAAGTAATACGTTTTTAAATTGTAAGATTCTCCGTTTGGTAAAAACTGTTTATTTTTATAAAATTTATTACTGTTAGCATTTAGCATCAACTATTCATATTAATACATGTTGCAAATTAATATTAGGGTTTTGTGAATGTTTAGTACAAATTTCAACTCAGTCCAGTGAAAAATAAGCAGTCAGTCAGGCGTAGCATACCATTGCGACATTATGAAATCAAACTTCAAAAATTCACGTATAAAGTTTAATACTAAAAAGTATTTGGAGAAAAACTGTAGGATCCATGAAATGAACGGGGAAAAGTTCTGAATACTGGGTGAATTTACATGGAATAACCCAAAAGCCACATAAATAGCACTGGTATTACCAGGACATGGCTCTTAAAATGTTGAACAACATAATTTTCAAAAAAAACAAAAATGACAAAAACCTTCTCCACAAGATAAGTGTATTCAAAGAAACTTACAGGGAGATGGAGGAGAGCCTTAGCGTCATTCTTCTTCATATCATAACCTTCCAGAGGGACGTGCTCGATCCTGCCGCTCTGGGCAAACAACAGGTGTGTTCCTGAAGGCAGGGGGTGGACATCAGGTCGTGGTGTGGGTCCAACAGGTGGTGGCACTCCACCGTGGTCAATACCTACCAGAGGCAACCACTAAGAAATCAGGGGTCTTGTTGAGGAGGAACCAACCACGAATCAGTTTAGCGACAGAATTTTTTTTATAAAAATCCTCTGCAAAATTTAGTTATTGATTTTTGCTTGTGTTTATGGCTGTGCATCACTCATGTATATTTGCTCTTTCAAAGGAATCCCCCAACGGACCATTTGTATATCAATTACTCACCTTATGTTACACCGAAACAGTTCAGAAAAAGTTCTTCTCACATGCCTCTAGTGAACAAAGAATCCAAAAACTGATTAAATTCATGATAAATTGAAATGAAAGGGGTCCACATTTAACCACAGCCAAACAGAATTTTCACCTTGCTGAACACAGGAGTTGCATGTCTACCACTGGTAGTGTGGATGAACCATTGTTTGACTTTCCCAAATCAAAACTAACCGTTAAAACTACTAAAGTCACTCACCAGCAGCTCCAGTGTTCAGCAAGTGAACTGAATTTCTGACTGGATTTTTGAATTTTTGTCAAGTTTCACTTTCTGTTCAGCTCCCAGTTAGAATGGTCCATCTGTTTGGGGAGTTCTGGGCATATGGTTGGATAAATGAGACTTGGATTAAACTGGGTTTGTATTTTTTTAGATAGTTTTGCTGCTGTTAAACATGGATCCCAATGACTTCATTTTTTGGATACTTCCAAAGGCATGAGAGAAAAACGGTTTCTTCTCAAAGTCAAAGTAGTATAGGGTGAAAAAATGGCATACAAACACATCAGGGCGGCTAGTGTTCCTTTAATAAACAGTGGTAGACACTGTGCTCCCCTGCTGATAAACACATGAGATTTACTCACACATTGGTCTGCTGCCAGGCCCAGAGCGAGTCCCAGGGATCTCCCGCCCACTTCGGTCCACGCACCAGCAGTGTCCTGTGCTGCCGTGGCACTGCATGGGTTCATAGGCTCCGTTCTCATCACATGTAGGGATGTACTGTCCAACAGGAGGTCGGGGGCCCCGTGGACCAAACTCTGTCGCACCCAGAAGACTGTCTCTGTGGCTCTCACATTGTGTTTTTGTCCTCTCTGAAGAGAAAAATGACAAATGAGAGTGAACGCAGACACCCCCGTAATAATGCCACAAATGTATTCATGAGTTCACTTATATCTCCTTTTGTCCTCTGCTTTAAATTCAGCCACACAAATCCCTCATAAGACATGACAAATTCCTTTTGCCATCCAGAAGAAAATGAAAAACAGGTTCCAGCTGGCACCAATATACTCTGGCAAGGAACTCATTTTCAAACACTGCTCTTGCCCAAGTGGGCGGGATACACAATGCTGAGAGTGAAAATGATCAGGTTTTTTTGTTAGTCATCAGTCTGCATCTGAATCAAAAGAAAACTATTACCAAATCTGTCCAGACTCCCACGACACAATCCCAAAATAAACTTGTTTCACAGTGTTTCCAGACTGAATATAAAATCAAGCCGACTGACAATGATGCACTGTTCAAGTAGGATGTTGGGTTTGCTTGTCAAAAAGTGATGGCATTCCACAAGACTTACCTGGAGAGCAGTAGGTGCCGTCACCATAGTAACCCGGCCTGCACTGGCAGGTAAATGATCCCTGGGTGTTATAACACACAGCGTCCTGATGGCACCTGCCTGGCTGGCACTCATCTATGTCTACGGGAAAAAAGGACAGGGTGAGTGAGTGAGAGAGTGAGAGAGAGAGAGAGAGAGAGGAATCATTCATCAACCGTATAAGCGGAAATATTTTTCCGCATGTCCAATTTGTCGTGTCCTTTTATGGTCAGATGATCCGGGTGAGCCTGTGCCCAACAACATCAAGCATGGAAAGAATGAAAACTATGAATGAGTGCTACTGAGGACCAGCCAGAAAAAACTACACGCAGATTGAGGACCTCCGTCTGCTTTTCATGTTTCACTGCTCAGTCGCTGCAGATGTATTATGTAAGCAATCTCACCTCCCCCGTTCCTGGGCAGATGGTTCAACAATTATAGCCTTAAAGCCCATGTAATGGATTTGAAATCTGGACTACTTGTGTTAAAGGACTAGGCCGTTTCCCATGAGCCTGTTTAGCCAACCATTTTTGAAACATGTCATGTGATTTTGCACCATATCATACAGGCAGCCGTTAGTTTCAGCAGATTCTAGCCATCATTGGTCACAATCACATGATAATTCATTTGCAAGGAGGCTGCGTTTTGAAAACTCTCCTGGTAACTGTAAGAAAGGATGCTCTGACATTCAAGATATAAGGGCGAATTTCCAACAACACTTTCATTGCCAGAAGCCGCTAAAATCACAGCACTTTCACAATGTCCTTGTCAGCTTGTGTTTTTCCTTCCTCTGACAACATCGCTCATGAATGCAAAACCTTTTGGCTGAAAACTCTCAAATCTCAAATTTCACATTCTCCTTGCAGACACCAACAAGTATTAAGCCACAGAGAGTTCCACAGGTATCATTATAGACTTTTAGAGTTGAATTTATAATCAGTTCACAATAATCTAATAATGTAACTACGTTTAAATCATTCTTTCATAGACTGAACAATTTACCATCATGTTTAAATATTAAATGAATAATATGATTTTACAATGTAATTGCTAAATGAGTTTAAAAAAGCTTTCTGTGATTCCATTCACTAATGACTATTATTTTTTCTCCTTAATTAAGAGAAATCTCACTTTGGTTTAAAGACGTAGTAACTGGAAATTAAACTTCTTTCAGCCCACAAAGCAGCAGTGGGAGCTCTGATTGTGTTGGCAGCAATCTGGCCATTCACAGCTGCAGCTATGTGGGCTGGATGTCATGCTTACGAGTCTGTGTAAGGTAGATCAGCCTTAAAAGTTACATGGCCTAACTGGCTACAACAAGAAGTAACTGATGGGCTAATATATGCAAAAGCACTACTACAATCCTGTACAGTAAATCTAATGTTATCATGATAAACACAAAAGATACTAAAAGTTCTAATAAACTACAAACAGTTCATTTCACTGGATTTTAACTAGATGCAATAACTACTCATTAATGTCATATATTCTGCAACCTTTGAATGACGCCCATGTTGTAGTTAGTCTGTAACCTACAAACTCAGTTATTCCTGTGAATAATAATGTGTGTGCTGTACCTTGGCAGATTCTTCCATCCCCTATGAACCCTGGCAGGCAGGAGCAGATGTAGGACGAGCCTCCGGTGTAGCTGCACTGAGCGCGCTCAGGAATGTCACAGGTGTGGGTGCCTTCTTCACAGGCGTCCACAGGTCGATCAACCTCTGAGGGGAAGAAGAGATACTTCTTAAAATATTTATTTTGGTAAGAAGTGATTATGATATGATATGTTAGAGCATGTCAAAAAGGACTAGGCATCACATTCAACTTTTTTTTAAAATCACACTTTCTACTAGATAATCCCTGAAATGATAATGCCACTGCACCAGTCACTTATGTTTGGTAAGTATGCATGTGTTTTATATTGCTCACTCTAGTCCACTCGATATCTTAATACATTTAATTACAGTTTATATCTGAACCTCTACATCCAAACTACCAGTTGAGATTTTTAAAATATGTAATTGCACTCGGCAGCACACAAACACCACTTACCAACGCAGGTCTGCCCATCGCTGCCAAACTGATAACCCTCCTCACATTCGCAGCGGAAGGTCCCGGGCTGGTTGTTGCAGATAGCGTGGGAGCCACAGATCTGAGGATTCTCCCTGCACTCATCAATGTCTGGTAAAGAGAAGAGGCAATTATCATATGCTAATAACTGCCGCAGGTCTGTGTTTGAGTTTGAGGCTCTGAATTCTGTTTTAGTTAAATCAGTGTCCTTCATTATCAGATGGAGATCAGAGGGGAGAGCTTGATTAGGTTTCTTAATTACAAATGTTTGCAGATAACATCTGTCTGAGATGTTTCCTTCCTCTTTCTACTGTATGGGCCTCAGAGCTCTTCCTGTCTAGTCTCAAAAAGTCCTATAGAGTGTGGACTGGGGACAAGGGCCACACTATATACGTTAACCTGGTCTGGGAGCATCAGAGGCTTTGTTTACCACATGGGACTCCCTCTGCTAATTGGTTTGATTGCCCAGTTCCCCAGGAAGGAAGGCTTTAGAAAGTCTGGGTTAATTAAATTATGGCTCTCAACAGTACAGTCAAACTGTTTGATTCACTTCAAAGCAGATACTACACTGGCGGTAAGAAGCTTTATTGCACAAACAACAATTTTTAAAAAAAGGTCCTTTTTGTATTAACTCATATGTCATTCTTACCATAACATGTGCGGCCATCACCGTTGAAGCCAGCAGCACACTGGCAGGTGAACTGAGCTCCGTCTCCAGGTCGGCACACAGCGTTGGTGTCACAGCCGTGTCTTCCAGTGAAACATGGGTTCTCCTGTGGCTGCCCTCCTGAGAATAAATTGTGTATTTAAGGACAGTGTTACCAATATAATATTGACCTTTTGAATCCTGCATCAACATCACTTTTTTGTGCTGCATTCAGACACCTTTCACAAGCTAGTTAACCCTTTGAAATCTATGTAAATTGGTTTGATTTCTTTGGGAAAACATGGAGGAAAAGGCAATGACCGACTTTACAAGAAATGTCCAACAAATATATAGAAATTAGAAAAAGGTGACAAGTAAATGATAAAATAGGTGGGAATAAAAAGGGGGTTGGAAAAATAATTTAAAACTAGTGGAAAAACGTCAACAAAACTATATATATATTTACTAGAATTTCATATTAAAAATCATGTTTATATTATAATAACTAATAACTTTTACAAAAGATTTTTAGAATAGAAAAACATATATATATATACATATATATATATATATATATATATATATATATATATATATATATATATATATATATATATATATATATAATTTTTTTTAACTGTTCTTTATTTTCTCATTTCAGGTTGTTTTCTTCTGTTTACTAATTTCTTGTAAGTTACTCGTTGCCCTCTCCCCATGTGTTTGAAAGAAATAAAACAAATTTGCCAAAGTTTCAAAGGGATAATTCATGTGATTCAATGAGAAAAACATTCATTTATAGCCCTGACTTTTAGTAAATCCTGTCCTTAGTCAGGATGTTATAAGTTGTACTCCAGGAAGGAAATGAGCGGAGACCAAAACAGGAAAGCAAAAATAATCCCTGTGACCTCACCATTGATATCACCGATCTTGTTGCTCATGGCGAACCGGATGAGTTCATTATTAGCGTCGTACATGACAAAGACCTGGTCCACACTGAGCATCTGAGTCGGTTTCATGTTTCTCAAAGATTCGCCGTGCTGGCAGCTCTGGAAAGTGATGGTCTGACGCCACTGATACGTTCTGGTCTCAGTGGAACCATCGGGCAAACTCACTACATAATCCCGAGTGGAGGATGAAGTGATCACTGAAAGTAAGAAACAAATAGAAATTTTATCAGTCTTCTTAATGGTTTAGTTATGATTACAAAAGCAGAACTAGAATTACCGCCTCGTGGTTGTATGCCTCTGCAACTAATCAAGTTGCACCTACAGTCTACATCCATGTCTGCGAAAACATGGGCGCCTCACACATACACAATCAGCGCAGTTTCAAAGTGGACAGCCAAGAATAGTGTCACCAATTCACTATCTGACCAAATGTCACCCCTTCTGTTCCTGAGTTATGACATTGAATAATGGCCAGAAAAGTGTTTTACAGAACATTTATGAAGTCACAGTAAAATTGAACTTTGACCTTTTGGATATAAATTGTCATTGCATCATCTTTATATCCTACGAGACATTTGTGTGACATTTAAGTGTATGAATTCTTATGTTACAGCCAAAAACATGTTTTTGTGACAGTGACCTTTGACCACCAAATTTTAATCAGTTCATCCTTGACTCAAAGTGGACATTTGTGCCAAGTCTGAAGATATTTCCTCAAGGTAATCTTGAGATATTGTGTTCACAAGTATGGGATGGACGGATGGACAACCCAAAAACATAACGCCTCCCACCACAGCTACCACCAGCGCGGAGGCATAAAAACACTTTTTTAAAAAAATTTTGGACAAAGAGATTTGGCCAAATGTAAAAAAAACCCTGGAGAAACAAGCCAGTGACATTTCAATGAAAAACAAAGAGAGTCTCTGTTCAAGCTGCATCTCACAGTTGTTGCTGTACTGGTAGATCTCAGAGTAAGGGTCGATCTGCACAGTGGAGCCACCAGGCACCTCAGGGACCCGGCCCTCCAGGGTGGTGCTCACCACCAGGTGGTCGTGCTCATCGATGCCTTTGAACTCCTGCCTGATGGTCAGCTTCTCATTCCCAGGCTGAAAGGTCACCTCAGCCTGCCGCGTGAACTCCCCCCCTACAGAGGATCGAGAAGAGGAGGTTAACTTTAAGACCCTGGCCCCGGATGAACTTTGGCTCACCGCCTCCTGTCTCCGCTGAAGTAATGTGTGGAGAATTCAGCTGGACAGAGTGAGTAAAACTGCAGCTGTATGGCAAAGTGCTTGTAGAAGCATTAACATTGTTTACAGAGTTTTATACTTCCAGAATATTTGCTTTTTACAATTTTCTAATCATGTGAAGCTTGAGGAAAACACAAGAAAAGCTTCTAGGTGTCATATTATCAGATATTGTTAGTAAAGTTAGAAATATTCCCCTTACCAATAATACTGAAGCCATTCTTGAAACCAGGCTGCTCCAGAGCAAACGCCCACCCAATCACTCCACCAAGGGCCGACAGCGGCTGCAGTGAGGGCCCAACGGTATACGGGATGTCACTGATGGCCACGTAGGAACGACCATCATTTACCACAACGTATGAGTGCAGGTCGTTGCTGCTGAACTCCACTGGAGAAGGAGAGTTGCCCACATACACTTTTCCATGCACTTTACCGTTCATCCTCTGTGGCTTTCCTGCAAAAAAAACCCCCAAACTATCAAATTTGGTCACAGAGGAGAGCATCCGAACACCAAAGCTGAACCCACAGACTTATTCAAATAATTCCAATAGTAGTTAAATGGACAATTATGGAGAATTTTAGAACACACAAAGTAACATTAAATTGCTAAACAGCTAAAAGATTTTTCCCAAACATCTCCACATAAGACAGCTACTAAATAGAAAAATAAACACATTAAATGCTTTTTGGTAATAAAGTATTTACAAATTCAAAGTTCGTAGTTTGTTTTAAAATGTCAACCTAAAAGGTAGCTTGTTTTCAAATTGATGCTGTTGAGTATCATTTTACACCAGCTAGTTAATGATATTAATTTTTTTTTGTTAGAGGCCAAGATATATTTTATGGATGCATAATGCAATCACCTAAGAAAAAAAATATCTTGTGTTTTATTAAATAAACAAGATTAATATCCCAGTATTATGAGAAAAAATGTTCATGTAAAAAAAATCTCATTTGCAAGATTACTATCTAATTAATTCAGAAAAAATAGCAGGCTTTTTCCCATTAAAAGTGTTTTAAGAATTTGTAGATAATAATCTCATTATTTCAGAAACGTGTATTTTTTTCCTCAAGTGAATGCATTACACTTTTGTATTTTTTTTTAGCTATGCAGCTGTTGTACATTGTTTTAAAAACTGTCTTAAGTGCAGTTGTATTAGTAAAAAGCTAGTAAGCAAAGCAAAGGTGATGAACTGTGGTATTCCTGGTATTGATTAGTTAGCAGAACTGCAATTTCACAAAAAAGGAAAAACCTTTTTTGTTAAAATTGTACATTTACAGTAGAAAACATAGCAGCACTACTAGGCTTAGACGCTAATGCAGGAAAAATAATAGTACAACTGTATTTTTTTGTCTCGTCATATCTATAACGTTAGTTCTGGTCTTGTGACATGAAACTGTTTAAACTTCACCATAGATACATATTTCATGCATTTTAACCAATTCCTCTCCTTTTTTCCTGAAGCATTAAAACATGACAACACTCTAAAGCTACAATCCTGTTTGAAAGTGACCACTGAAAGCAGGAGTGTAACGTTACCCTCCGCCACACACTGTATCCCATTGCCATAGAAGCCAGGTCTGCAGTTGCAGCAGTATCCACTGGAGTAGTCCTGGCAGTCAGCAAACTGGGAACACTTATTTCTATTGTTTGCACATGTCCCCAGGTTGTAAGAAAACACTGAAAACATTGAAAGAAATGGTAAGCATATAGCAGACACAGCTAAATTGATTACATACATGTTCTGATAAGGATAATAATTAAAAAAGAAGCTCCGAGCCGTTTTCCTGGGGACTCACCGTCGACATTTATATCTGTGTCGTCCACCACCAACACCTCTGGGTTGTCAGGGTGATGTGGCTGGTACTGAACTGGGTGGACTTCGATCTGCGCTCCTTCTGTCTCATAAGGAGGATACTGCACTTGCTGTCCATCAGTATACACAGTCCCCCTTGTGTCAGAGGACTCCCCATCGCTCTCAGGGGGCCCCTGTGTGGTGGCCTCGGTGGGCAGGTCAGTGACCTCTCCTGGAGCCACGTTGGTAAAATAGGGAGACGTTCCAATCTCGTACACCCATACTCCCCGCACGCCAGAGTTGGTCTCCCTATAAGGAGAAAAGACTCTTACAGTCACTATTCTTGAAATATATCCAAACAGCAACACTAGCCAGGAAACATTTATTCCTGAGCTGACAGCCATTGTTTGACTTACTCTGCTAAAGCCCTCACGGACGCCTCGTCATCAGTGGTGGTGCGGTAGTATGGTCCCTGACTGGAATACAGGAAACCTCGGACCAAACCCTTACTGAAGCCAGCCTGCATGATCACATTCCTGCCTTGTACAGGCGTTGAGGAAAACTGAATCCCATCCCTTGCGTACAGAACAATAACGTACGATGCGGTCTCCAGGGATGCAATAACCAGCTGGAAGGTGTTTCTCTGTGTAATAAAACATTAAAGAGAATGTAAATAGCAAGTTATACCCAGGCTGGGCAATGGAGAAAAAAAATATCCCAACATTTTTGACCTAATGCCTCGATATTGATATCAATCAATCAAACTTTATTTGTATAGCACTTCTCATGCAAAAAATAATGCTTTACATACAAACAGATAAAAAAAAATACATGACCCCCTATTTTTTGGATTTTAGGTCATTACTGGGATTTTACAACATTTTTAGGGATTTTAAGACATAAGGGTTTAATCTACGATCTCTGTGAGGTGTGCGGGAGATCCTCCACTGGCACTTTTTTTGATAAAAAAGCTCTATTTTGATGCTATTTTATGCACTCTGGCACCTTATGTATACTAAAAGTACAAAACAATTCCAAGTGTGAATCATTTTATTTTTATTGTTAATTAGAAAATGGTTGGGGGGGCCCACTCAGCACCCTATCAGGGGCCAGATTTGGCCAACGGGCCGTATGTCGAGTATTACAGCTTTACTGAGATGCAGCCTTTAAATTCTGTAAAAGAGGAGTTGATACCTTGTCTCAATATAAAATTGATATATTGCCCAGCCCTAAGTTACACCACAGATCACTTGAAAAACTGTGTGCTGCTCACCTTCTTGTCAATGCCATCTCCTCTGCTTTGAGTTTCGTGGGGGGCGACGTTGACCCAGGTGATCACCACAGCATGGGTGGGACTGACCTCGTCGTCCTCGGGGAAGGCCCTGTTGATGTAACTGGCTGCCTGATTGAGCACATAAGGACTGGAGTCTTGACGGAAGTAAACCTTCCCAACACCATCACTTGTGTCCAGGTCTCCTTGCAGAGCTGCGATCATGCCGAATTTTGGGGGCATTTCGCCAAGATATGTCGACTCGCCCGTTGGCTCTGCTGTGGCAACAAAACCATTGGTGTTGATCTGAAATTAAAGGTTGGAGACGACTGTAACACCATATGACCATCTATAACGACACATGACGAAGTGTTTCACAGCAGAGGCAAACTCAGTCTAGTCTGACCCACTTTGATCTTTATTGCACACTCATTACAGTAATGATCCGAGTCAGCTGCCATGTCCCACTAACGTACTAATGAACAAACAAGATGCCATTTAACACAGATTTTACACACTTAAGGTTTATTGTGAACACATGCAGGGCCTGTAAAAAATAAACAGAAAAGCTGGGTTCATGTCAAAAACACACATTCACTCAGCACATGGGGCTCCTTCACTTCCTGACCAGAGGAAAACAAGAGCACTATTCCTGGCCTGGGCCACACTGTTTCCTGTCCTTGCCCCTGACAAGCAGCCCCGGAGAGCCCACAGATTGCACACTAATGTTCATTACAGAAACTTCCTGACAAAATGAAAGATAGAGCTGGAAAACTGATCACTGAGTCTGATCTCACAGAAGTAATGCAGGGAGAGATTTTAAGGTTAGCGGATACCTGAACACAAAAGGGCTTTGTGGGATATGAATCACACCAATAATGATCAGAGAAGAGTTTTCTGTAACTATGTCTGGTGTGAAAAACGTTACTGTTCCCCTCCAGGGCTCAGACTGTGTCTCATAAATGAAAGACAAAAGTCTTTAGGCCATCTTGATGGCAGGAGAGAAATATGTTTACAGAGAGTGATGTCTAGATAACTTGGAAGTAATCAGCAGTGGGGAAACCCATCAGACTCACTCTCATAATAAGGAATTCAATATTTATTCTTAACCTCAGACTCATGTGTTAACCAGGACTTTTTTGCCTCTGCACATCTCCTTCGCTCCGTGGGTGAAATTGGGCCTAGTGTAAAAAAAGATGTTTTTACACTAGGTTACCATGTTGGATTTTTTTGCCAATATCCAATATGCAGATCTATAACTTATTTATATAACCGATATTGATATAATGTAAAACTTCAATTAATAGCCTGGGCTATTATTTGCTTAAACCACTGAACTCAACAGACTTATATTTGGGACAGACGTCTACGTGGGAAAGGCTTTTATTTCCTTTCACACAAAACAGCAAAGATGGGAAATACAATCAAATTATTTATTTAACCTCTCTTTTACTATGCCAGTAGTACTTATTCTTTGGTACTCATGGTTTCAGTAAAATTAACTGAATGAATCATAGAGAACCTTACCAAGCTAACCATGTGTGTAGCATGTCTATACTGACAAAACTTTAAACATTTATACTTATAAGCACGATCTAAGCAGCTAACTAACATTAGCTCCAGCAGGGAGCCAAATCTTTTTTTTTTTTTTTAAATGAACAGCATGGTGACCGAGCCTGTAATGAGTGTTTATTTGTCAAAATGTGAAACCACACCAGGATAGTAAAAGGGCGTTTAACTGGGACGGGCTTATATTTGAAGTTTTACGGTGTCCACTTTTTCCCCCACCTAATGTAGTGATTGTCTCTTCTGTAGTAGAATTAACATTATATTATGGAGACACTTATCGTGATGGCCCACCAGCAGATAGAGACATAAAATATAATGCATTTCAGTGTATGTGATAGTCATTCGTTGTGAAAAAAAAGAAAAATATTTCAACTCGAGGCTGATGTTTTGTACATGTTCACTTTGCCAATAAGAAAAATAAAATATCGGTTTGTCATACCAGCAGAAATCACCATGTAAGCTGATTCTGGTATTTCATTTTAAAGCCAATATCTGTCTATAACAATGATGTGCCAATGGTATTGTGTATCCCTAGTGTAGACTAATAACTTTAAAAAAATAAATAACATATGGAAAAGTTTGGGCAAATGTTAAGTTCCTGCCTTTCAAGGGAAATACCCTCTGTATATAATTGCTTTCTGATAGCATATTATCCACATGCAGCACAATTAAAACAGAGATGCAGCACTTTTCTTTGAAAAGGAGAATCACAGAGAATAAAGGGCTGTTTGTTTGTCCAATACAATGGTGCAGCTTTCAGCCTTTTTCCAAGTCATTTAAAAACTCTGGTAACTGCAAACGGCAATTACAAACAAGTGAAATCTTTGAGAGTTTATTTCGTTACAGACTAACCTCCAAAGTCGCTATTCTGCACAGTCTATATATTGGGTGTCGTCTAAATATTACAGGATGTGAACATTTAACAAATTTGGCTCACAGTTGTGTCATAGATTCATCAGTAGGATGTTGAGTTGGATTGCAAAATAAGTACTCTGGTCTTTGTGTCAACAGTAAAATGATAACCTCGGGGGAAGCTGTAAGAATGCGTGGACACATGCATTCCACAAGATACAGCAGCCCCTGTGATAAGTAAATCAATATTTACAAATACCCCAGAGCATACCCTGCCCTAGATATATTCTGTAACTTCCAGGTATTGTTTAAGGTTGCAATACTGACGCCTTTTCACGTATAGCTGCCCGGGGTTTCTAGGATATGCGTAATTGCGCAAATTCAGTGGTCAGTTCATCCTGAACAATAAATCCCACGCGTGTCCAAAATGACAGTAATAGTGTACAGAGTTGTGGGTTAACTTACAAAGATGCTGTTGAAAGTGCCATCATAAAACAACGCAGGCTTGTCCAGTTCAAGTCGGTGCGTCTGGTCATTCCCTGCTTCCAGTAACTGGTCCCTGGCGCTTGGACCGAAATGAAAAAGCTCCCCCCGCGTTATGCTCTGCACCGACGCCACAAATGCGAGAAAACTCGCACAGACGAGCCATCCGTGCTCCTGCCAGCCCATTGTTCGTGTTTCAGGAGCAGTTGAGCAGTCCCGTAGTTTGTCCGAGCCAGGTTTGTGGAGAGTGACGCACGGGCTCCTCTGAGGAAAGTTCAGTCAGAGTTTGGGGAAACGTGGGGCGGAGTTGAGAGGGGCGCTGAGAAGTGCTTTCATAAAACAACCAGCGCTGCAGAGAGAAATGAGAGGTAGCCTATACTTTTCTTTTCATGCTGTTTCCTAAACAAATTCCTCAAGTGATGTGGTAATGACTGTGGACTGGCACGCTCGGGGTCAGTTTAATGTTAACGAAAAATCTGCAGTGATGGCGTTTGGCCCACTTTGAAATCACACAGCATTGCAGTTATAAAGGCTGGTTCAGGATAGAAGTGGGCACTGAAGTCAGTTTCACGTCACATCCATTGATTTGGATTCAGCACCTATGTGCCATTAGCATCAGAGCAGGCCTCCACAACAAGGTACGGGTTAGGGATGCTGCCCATCGCGCCTAAAAATCAATATCAGACAGACAATCAAACAAGCAGGCGAAAACATAACTTCATATGTGGAGGTACTGATCTGAGGGAACAAAGGACTAAAGGAGCATATGGACCTGATGGAACATATGGTTGAGGGAACACAGGGCCAGGGGAACACAGGGCTAAGGGATTATAAGGTTAAGGTAACATAGGGATAAATATAGGGTTAGAGAATATGGTTGAGGGAACATAGGGTTAAGGGAACATAGTTAAGGAAAATATTAGTCTGAGGAAACATAGGACTGAGGGAACACAGGGCTTAGGGAACATGGAATTAAAGGCAACAAAGAGCTGAGGGAACATAGGATTGTGGGAATATGGGGCTAAGGTATTATAATGTTATGGGACATAGGAATGACCATAGGGCCAAATGGACATAATGTTTAGGACACACACAGGTTTAAGGGAACATATAGGGCTAAGGGAAAATAGGGCTGAGGAAATATATGGTTAAGGGAACACATTGGGCTGGGGAACCTAGGGTTTTAGGGAATCATAGAGTTAAGGGAACATTGGGCTGAAGGAACATAAATTTGAAAAACAGGACTGATGGAACGCAAAGTTGAGGGAATATAGGGCTAAGGGATTATAAAGGTAAGGGAACATAGGGTAAAGGGAATATAAGGTTGAGGGAGCATAGAGCTAGGGGGCATAGTCTTTGGGAAAAACAGGGTTAAGGGAACATTTTGGGCTGATGGAACATCAGTTTAGATAATTTACCTGGCTGTGGGAACATATAGTTAAAGGAACATATTGGGCTGAGGGAATCATAGGATTAAGGGAAAAGGGCTGAGAAACATACATTTGAGAAAACATAAGACTAAGGGAACACAGGGCTGAAGAAACATAAGGTTGAGGGGACACAAGGTTGAGTAAACCTCAATGGCTGAGGGAACACAGAGCTAAAAGAACATAGGGCTGAGGGAACATAGCATTTAGGAAACATAGGGTTAAGAGAATATATCGGGCTGTAAGGAACATAGGGTTGAGGGAACACAGGGTTGAGGGAACTTATAGGGTTGAGGGAACATAGACACACTTCCCTTAATTTAAACCCTGGCTTGCAAGTCAATGTCCCAGTATTGCCAGTACAGTAGAGAGCAACCACCACTGTTTGGATGATATGGTACTGTAACACAGGGGCCACTGTATGGGAGGTGCAAGTGTCTCTGGAGGGACAACGCTGGACCTGTATTAGCAGATCTGGATACAAGCCAAGGGGCCATCGGAGCATAGACATCAGAGCATGGACCAGTTACCAGCAACAGAGCCTCATGGCCGGTTTGATTGAAACATTATGTAAAGGACAATATCACAGAGCAGTGTACCATACGCTAATCATTTGAGGCATCCTGCTGCGGCTATCAGACACGACTCCAGCTGGGATAATGAGGGGTATGCTGGTAATGCGGTTCAACTTCGAGCTGTTTTTTCCCTGCTAACGGATGGTCAGTCATCCATCCAACACTTTGGTCCACTCATCTGAGCAACACTGTCGTGACATTTTAATATGGGTATTCATGGTCCCCTCAATTCCCGATGATTTTTGTGACCTCTGACCTTTTGTGTGGCAGTAACATCAGCCAAATATATCCTTTTGCCAACACTTTGGTCCATAACAATGCATTCGGAAAATGACAAGAAGATAACAAATAACCTCCAAATGGAAAATCATGACTCCCAGCTGATGATTAATAATGTTTCCCATGACTCCCCTGACTTTTTCTCGTGTGCACCACCAGAACAAGATTTACAGATTACAGATCTGTACAGATTATGTATTATGTTGCTTCCCCTGCCTGCTAAACACCCACACATTCTCAGAAACAGTAACCCGATCCCCTGTAAAGGTGTGAGAATAGAAAGTGCATGTTTTGTACAAAATTAATTTTCTTTTTTTCCTTTTACTTTTGATAAACTGGACATATTCACCTTCCCCAGTCTCTAAAAACTAAAAACAAATGCTCATAACTTGTAATGAAGGGTCTTTGATTTCTTTGAGGGGGGTCACAAGTCAAATTACCTTGAGAAAGACTAACCTAAAGGACGAGCATTTTTCTGAAGCTACACTCTTGCACCACCCTCAGGCCAAAATTTATCATGGCCATATTTTTCTGAAATTCACTGGGCACATTTATGCTGCTATGGAGATAAATCCTGTTATTCAAGTGATTCCACGGCCCTCCACCCTCAGGGAAAACTTTCCGTTTTTAGCCTCTCTAGTTGTACGGCTTTAAGATGCATTTTTCTCCAACAATAGTGTGGTGTAGCAAACATTTCAACACTCTGTGGGGCTTTATCACGCAGCTATAAGTCCTAGAGAAAAACACAGAACATAAACAGCCATAATATGTTGTTTTTTTGTATATGTTGCTTCTTATACAGACAATTTACTTCAGATAATGTGATATTTTGTCTCTGTCACCAAGTGAAAATAATATTTTGAATTTCAGATGTTGAATCATACCAGCATTGTGTTTGTGCTGAGGCTAGAGACTACAGGAGTTTTATATATCTATATATCACCAGTTAAAACATAATTTCTCTTATATGCCACAAAGGCTGAAATCAGAGGACATCTTCAGACATTTTAATATGAATCTGTTCATTTATGAAAAGAGGATTTCGCATATATAACATACGGATACTATAATATTTTCAGAAGCGACTGTACCTAAGATTTTAACATTGCATTTGTATTTTTTCAAATATTTCTTACTTTTTAAATGATCTTATCTGATTTTAGTTCCCAGTGTTGCATTATTTCTCCCACATTTTTCATGGATGTTAAATAGTGAGAGGTGATTTGTATGAAATGTTTTCAGAACAGAAAATCTCATCAACATGTCAACAGTGATTCTATATCTGGAGCTTAAAGTATTTCCCTCAATAATAACACTTGTCTTCAAATACACACACCGTCTATTTTATAACACTAAAGATATTCATCGCACTTACATGGTGATACACATTAGGCCCCATGTGGACTCTAAGTGGCTGATGGGATATTTACCCCGAGGCCTGTGACTTGTCAGTGTTTGCCTGTTTTTCGTGTTGCCTGGGAACCAGCAGCGGACTGAGATGTGATGTGTCTGTGGCAGGAGCCTGATAATCAGACTGAAGTGGCGTGTCGTCACCGCTGTATTATTTCTCTCTTTTATTCAGACAAAACTGGAGACGTGGGCGATTTAAAGGGCTGCAGCCAAGCGGAGGGAACTCTGGGAACAAACAAGGCATCAGATATTTTGCATATTTTTGCATTTTATGACTCAATCTTTTGCTTTCATATTTAAAAGGCTTTCAGCTTGTTCTCTGCCATTATTCTAAACACAATTATAGCATCTTTACTGAAAACAAAGAGGTGCAACAAAGCACATGATGATGTCATTAAACGGTTTTTTCTTTATTTAATAATGTGGCTATTCAAAGCGGGAAGCACTGTAGCTGACAGCATCCTGTTTGGTGCCTGGGTGGCAGCGTCCTCAAATGCAAAAAGATGAATGTATCAGAGCAGTCAAAGGTGAGCTGCAGTGACCTCCATCCTTGGCCTCCCTCATGTTCACATGCCCCCGTCCTGCGAAACAAAAAACCCGACTGCTACTAACCAAAACAAATTTCACTGGGGTCTGTGTGCAGATTAGACAAGTTTCTTTTTGGGTCCTAAACTAAATTCTGTTTCTCTTGGTTGTCATTAAAGTGGAACTCTGGTGATTTCACACATAAAGATCAGTTTATTCATCACAAGCACAGCTGCTCACACTGTGTGAACTGTTGTATAAGGTCTTCCTTGGTTCTGGTGGAGCTTTCAAATGTCCAAAACAACAACCCTGATGTTTCCCAGTCAGAGAGGGTTGAATTAAAAATCCTACTGATTTGAACTTGTAGGATTGAGTATTTTTGGAGGTTGACTTCTGAGCACAGAAAGTCAGAATATGTTGACCTCTGCTGCATTTATTTGACCATTTAAGATAATATCAAGATTGGATTACCAACTGGGCAAAGCAGGCTGAAGACTGTCCCTTGCTCTGGTTGCTGCTCAGGCAGACCACGGTTAGCTTTTTGTAACTATGGTGAACCTTGAGGACTTTGACATCAAGGTTTCAAAGACTCCAGGTTTACTTTGTGGCAATTACATTACTGCAATTAGATCACTGATCAATAAGATAATACAACTGTAATGTATACATTTCAGTGGTTAAGTTTCTTAATTAGTGCTTTCATAAAACTGAAAATGAGAAGTTACTACTACAAACAAAATAAAAAATATTTTAAAAAAAGATTTCTTGGGCTTTTGGTCTTTATTTGATAGTACAGTGAAATGAGACAGAGAGAACCAGGGACACTGCAATCACACACAACCTTCATTCTGCATTTACCAGCACCTTTTATTCCACAGTAAAGGCTGTCGAAACATAAAATAAAATATTATTAATAATAATAATGTATACTTTATGAATTTATTATAGACTTGCTTTTATGTGTCATGATATGTTGTTTTTATTTCATCTTTTAATTTTTTTAAATCTATTTTACCTTTTTAATTTATGTTTTATCTATTTTATTTCCTTTTATTTGTGGATTTATTGCTTTTATTGTTTCTGTTGTTATTGTTTTTGGTCTGTTTCTTTGTATTTTTTTACATTGACATCATGCGTCCTGCATCTTGCATTATTTGTCCTCTGGTTTTAATTTAATCCTAACTCTACCCTAGTTTCCTCTCGCTTGTGTTAAACAGGACTGTTTGGCTTTTTGTTGTTGTATCGCCATCTATGCATCCCACTTCTGCTTTTCTGTTTGTCAAAGCACTCTGTAAACTGTGTTTTTAAAGGTGCTATATAAATAAAGTTACTATTATAACTATGTTAGGAAATTTTCATGGTAATCTATCAAAAAGTTTCCCACATTACCTGACGCCACTCTGTCATACAGTGCGTTATTATGTTGTATTGATCATCCTTTTTATGAGTTCTCCAGTGTTGACTGATGATGGTGCTATGTGATATTTTTTCACGCACCTTAATAAAACGAAAGTAAGTGAACTTACAGCTCTGATGTGCTCTCTTGGGATCAGTGCAGCGGTGGGAAGTCCCATCACAGGGTTAAAGGTACAGTAGCGTGCGTCAGCTGATGCGTAGCGTCACGTATTGAGCGCGGGGGGGCTGGAGGCTGGTCCTCTCCTCTGTGAGCCGCAGCTCTGTGCAGCTTCCTGCCTCTGCAGCTCCTGACAAACGCCTCATTCTCATCACCGATCATGTGCTTCGCTCTCTGGCTGTCTCTGGCTCCGCAGCAGGAAGTTAGCCCTGTTTTCTTCCTCTTGCTTTTCCTTTCTCCCTCCTCTTGACAGCCCCATTCGCAGTATTATTTCCTCCCCAATTCTCTAGCACTTTTTTGTTGTTGTTGCTGCGGCTGTCTTCTCTCCTCTGCGGGGCGAGGGAGCCGAGAGGCTGGCTGTGTGAAGCTTGAGACCGGCGGCGAACACCGGCAGAGGCCGCTCCCTCCTCCCCTGGCCAGGGAGAGCAGGTTCATGGAGGCCCCGGTGGAGGAGAAGGAGCCGTCGCCGATGGACAAGTCTCTGCCTCTGCCTACCCTGAGCCCGGCCGTGCCTCCTTACGTCACTTTGGGCCTGACGGTGGTCTACACCGTCTTCTACTCCCTCCTCTTCATCTTCATCTACGTGCAGCTCTGGCTGGTCCTGCGGTACCGACACAAGCGCTTGAGCTACCAGACCGTGTTCCTGTCCCTGTGCCTGCTGTGGTCGGCGCTGCGCACCGTACTCTTCTCCTTCTACTTCAAGAACTTTGTCACAGCCAACACGCTGGGGCCCTTTCCCTTCTGGCTGCTCTACTGCTTCCCCGTCTGCCTCCAGTTCTTCACTCTCAGCCTCATGAACCTTTACTTTGCACAGGTGAGTTAGCAGGCTCAGGTATGGTGGCCCCGAGGGTCCAAAAAACATTCCAGAAAACACCGCAACATTTCAGAAAAACACTATAATTCAGAAAACACTGCAACATTTCAGAAAAACACAATAATTCAGAAAACACTGCAACATTTCAGAAAACACCACGGCATTTCAGAAAACACTGCAACATTTCAGAAAAACACTATTATTCAGAAAACACTGCAACATTTCAGAAACACTGCCACATTTCAGAAAACACTGCAACATTTCGGAAAACCAAAAATTTAGAAAACACTGCAACATTTCGGAAAACCAAAAATTTAGAAAACACTGCAACATTTCAGAAAAACAAAACAATTTAGAAAACACTGCAACATTTCAGAAAATACTGCAACATTTCAGAAAACACTGCAACATTTCAGAAAATACCACAACATTTCAGAAAAATAACAATTTATAAAGCACCACAACATTTCAGAAAACATTACATTTCAGAAAAGACAACAACATTTTAGAAAACAATGACATTTCTCAAAATAAAACACAATTTTGGGAAAAACGCATTTCACAAAACACAATAACATTTAGGAAATTCCATATAGTAGCCCAGAGCAGGATTTTGTCATTACAACCAGTTGTAGTCCAATACACACTCAATTTTTTTAATAAATAAACAGAATATGCTTGGATTCTGTATGTTTAACATGGCCAAAAAGAAGATGTAATGTTGGAGCTTTTTAACAAGACAATTACATTTTTATTCCAGAGTATTTATGTGCCATAACACATTTCTGGATGGGGTATTTTAAAATACACTGCCTTCATGTGAACTAGTGCCTGAAAACAAAATATACAATAGCTTCTGGTAATAACAAGAAATAGAACAGACTGTACAGTTTTTGATCATTTAGTAGGGAAATTAAAAACCATTAAACAAGGATAGAATGAGTGATTGGAATCATTTTCACAACAACATTAAGAACAGCTTATAAACAATTATTATTTTAAAATGATTTTCAGGGAGTTTTCGCAGTCAATGATCATTATATCAAACATGGTTCACAAGCTCCATGATGCCAATTTGTTGTTTTCAGCTGTCTGTTTCAACCATCAACAATCCATGATTTTCCGATAAACCAGTGACTGTTTGATATATTTGCTTGAGAAATGATCACTTATCAGAATTGTTGACGAATCATTTTGTGTTAATTACCAATCACACCAGCTCTATATGCAAATATTTTCCCAAGACAACACATATTTAGGTGTACACTGAATTATCTAATTAATAAATTTATGTCCAAAGCAGTGAACCATATTTCCATTCATTTTGCTTGATATTAAGTAAATAACAGTAAATAACTTATTAGGGCTGTCTGCTAAATATTACCTGTTGCTATAAAACAACAGGTAATATATGCAGTATGCAGTGAGGCATTCCTTCATCTGCTTACTTAATCCCCATATCAAATAATAGCTTCTCTGGCTTCTACCTAAAGCTTATTTTTAGCATAATCCTCTTGTGCTGATTTGAATCATGGTTGTGAGTTGAGTGTGAGGTGGCAGAAAGCATTACAGCGCATGTGGCCCCGTGTGACTGCTGCGTATCCAAAGTTCAACACTTTTCATCTGCAGGGTTCCTGTTTCCGAAAGATGTGTGTTCTTTGTAGAAAGAGTGAGAATGCAGAAGTGAAAACGGGCTGCTCGAACAGCATGACGCATTTGCCTGATGCGGTGACTGATTTCTTTCCACAGGTTGTTTTCAAGGCGAAGTCAAAATATGCACCAGAGCTCTTGAGATACAGGTGAGAGTGATCTGATTTACTACATTTCATTTGTACATTAAATTAAAATTTGCTTTTATTTTGTAAAAAAAATAAAACACAAACTGTCTTGGCTGAAGTACTAGAAAAGCAGTTTTTGGGGTGATAAATAATATTTTTTCTTACCCGCAGGCTGCCTCTGTACCTGTTCTTCCTCTTCATCAGCCTGGTGTTTTTAGTAGTGAATTTAGTGTGTGCGCTGCTGGTGAGGATGTCCTCTGCAGAAGCCCACACCATCGTGCTTGTGAGGGTCGCCATCAACGACTCCCTTTTTGTCCTGTGTGCCATCTCGCTCTCCTTGTGTCTTTACAAGGTCGCAAAGATGTCACTGGCCAACATTTACCTGGAATCCAAAGTAAGAAGCACTTCCTGTCCTGCAGCAGAAATTAAATCTGAGTAGTCAGAATAAAAGTGTTTTTGTTTCATATCTATTTGTGTAGCTGACATTAAAAGGCATTGTGTGCTGCTTATAGCACCCTCTTGTGAAGATGCAATCCTCCGCATAATTTATGCTTTGCACATTGCTATTGTTTCCTGGCAACACAGTGTCGTTTTTGTGCACGACTGGTTGTACTTCACAAGCCGATAAAATGATAGGTCGTGCCTGAAATTCAAAATGTATTAGAGCTGATCTTACTTTCAGTTTCCATGTAGTTTTTGTATGATTTAACATATCAGATTTTGTGTAATTTCCTCTTGAAGGTAGATGATGTGTGATTTCTTAATGAAACTCTTCATGTGCAGGGGACGTCAGTGTGCCAGGTGACAGTTATAGGAGCCATCGTCATCCTCCTGTACTCCTCCAGGGCCTGCTACAATCTGGTCGTCCTGGGACTCTCAAACAAGAGCATTAACTCCTTTGACTACGACTGGTACAACGTTTCAGACCAGGTGAACCAGCAGAGGGCAGAGTGCCTTCAAATGTACGAGTTAAAGAACCAGTGTGTAGGATTATAGGGGATATATTGGCAGAAATTGAATTTAAGATAATAAGTGTGTTTTCTTTAGAGTATAATCACCTGAAAAGAAGAACTGTTGTGTGTCATTACCTTAGAATGAGCCATTTATATGTACATACAGAGCGGGTACTCCTCCACAGTCTGCCATGTTGTTTCTACAGTAGCCCACAGCGTACAAACCAAACGTTAACACGGTGACCACCGTAGTTCTCCTAATATTCGGCACAAGGGAGAATTTTTCAATTGGTTGCAACTGCAACCTCACTGCTAAATGAAACTTAATCCTACACACTTGACCTTTAAGTAAAAGTACTAATACCACACTGTAAGAATACTTAAGGAAAACAAAAAGATGTATTTAAGTAAAAATAGAAGTGTTTAAAGGAGAAAGAAAATCAATTAATTAAATAAAAATAATCAAAACAATTAAAAGGAAAAGCAGCAATTCCTCTTAAATGAGAAGCTGAAACCATGAAACCATTTTTTTGCATGAAAACTTTCTTCAGCGATTATCAAAATAGTTGCCGATTAGTTTTCTAATCAGTCGACTAATCTTTTCAGCTGCAATTGTATACTTTCATATTGTTTGTGTGAAAATCTAAAAATGCAATTTAACTACTAAATAACTAAATAACTGTGGTGGAGTAAAAAAGTACATCTCTCTCTGAAGTGTAGTGGAAAGTGACATGTTATTAAAATAGTTTTGTCACATGATTGCGTGTAATAGAGGAGGCTGTATTAATATTAAATGTGTTTTGTTTTTTTCAGGCAGATTTACAGTCGACTCTTGGCGACACCGGCTACATCGTCTTTGGTGTGATCTTGTTTGTGTGGGAGCTGCTCCCCACTTCTCTCGTAGTTTTCTTCTTCAGAGTCCGGCAGCCCGACCTAGACAGGGTGAGCCAGCTATTACTCTAAGTCAGCGGTTAGGTCACAAAATAAAACTAAGGGGTCAGGAGAATATTTATAGGAAATCATAATAGAACATGCTGGAGTGCAGCTCCACAACATGTCTGTTTCTGTTTTTAGGCCATTCAAACAATCTAGATAGATATTTTAAGGGGGTCATGAGGTAAACTGTCCTGGGATATAAACAAATCATGTGAGATTCAGTCTAAAGGTTTTCTAATCTAAGACTTTGAAATGTTTATTGTGTTTTTTTTTTTTTTGTGTGCGGCTCGTCACGCAGAGCGGCTCTGGGCTTCCTGGTCACGTCTTCTCCTCCAGAGCTTATTTCTTTGACAACCCACGCCGTTATGACAGTGACGATGACCTGGCGTGGAGTGTTATGCCTCAGAACATCCAAGCCAGGTAAAAACACGAGATCTAATCACCCAAAACACTGTACATGAAGATGTGAGAAAATGCTGTTGTTTAATGGATGTTTGTTTGATTCTCCAGTCTGGCTGCTGACAGTTACGAGTGGGGGAGCCAAACCAGCAGCGGCATCGGCGCCTACATCGGAGGGGACGACAGTTACAACCTCCCGCCTCCTCCAGAGGAGCTCAGCCATTACTGACCGCAGTTCAGCGACTCCCTCTGACCTGTGGCCTCGTTTTTTATCTGTATATTTTTGCACAGTCTCTCATAGTGACAGAGGCACATCTTCCACTCGACACATTCAGTCTTCTATTTTGTCTAGAGAAGAACTAACAGACTTTTCTGCCAGTATGTGAAGGTCCACTGATGGGACATTAATTTTGCACACTCCTTGTACAAAGTGATCTAATTGTGACTGCTTTTAAACAGTGTATAGTTTATATTGAATACTGCTTAATATATTTCTTGACTTTTGTAATATGTACTGTATTTACTATTTTATGTACTGCGTTCTTTTTCATACAGATGTTTGTATAGACATTCATTTAATTCATATTAAAAACAGATTAAATGCTCTGAAAGATGCTGTTCGTTTTTTATAACTCTCTTCAGAACTGACAGTAGGTTGCTCGTGTTTTTTTAAATATGATTTTTCACACAAGTCTCTTAGCACAGCCTTCAGAGCATTTAGAATTTTAACCGACAGGTTACTTCTGTGTGTGAATCTCACCACCAAAAGGTTTACATAACACTATTCTATATTACAGAATTGCTCTATAATAAAATGCTTACTGACTAATAGAAAATCTACTGCATAAAAATATGCAGATTCTGGAGCCCCGAGACGTTTTCCCATTTTGTCAACGACTCAAAACACGACTCGTTCACAGTTAGACATTGAAGCTCAAACATTTTTTTAGAATTTCAGAACAAAAGGAGCAGCAGGCCGCACATGTTTTGCAGTTCTCCCCATTTTATTAATGAGCTTTTTTCCAAAGATAGTTGCCTTATAAAAGCAAAAGACATGATGTACCCAGGAACTTCACAAAGGACAATACTTTAAAATTTAGAAAGAAGTTTGTGGTCAGTTTACAATATAAAAACACTCAAACTGTGCACTTGTGAGGCTTGGAGGAGCTGTATACGACATTCAGAGCAGATCTATGATGCAGTCTGATTCAGGTTGTTTGCACACGGCTCTCAACATGGAGTCGGCTTAACTGGCAGCTAGCAACTAACAGCACAAACAGTACTAACAACGGCAACACTACCGACAGAGCTTCCAGTGACCTTGGGGGGAACCAGAGGGTGGGCACTACACCTCGACAACAACACTAATCCCCTGTTGTGGTTCCTAATGGTATTATTAGTGATAACCATCAAATGAGGGCAGTGCAGAGCGACAGCAATGAGCTAACCAGTGCGACACACACAAGGGACTCACATGCTCACGCTGCCAGACTGTCTACCGCAACAAAAAACAGAGAAGCTCAGATTACAACACATGTAGAGGGAACATGACTTCATTCTCTGCTGATGATGCTGTTACTCCACTTTCTCTTTACATAGCAAACAGTGGTTTGCTGCTAGCCAGGCATGACCATCCTGCTGATGTGAGCATAACAATCTCATTCGCTCTCTGTATCAGTCTGAACACAATGCCTTCACGCCTCGTATTGAGGAATTAAAATCCATTTAGGGCCAATCAATGATCCGCACTGTAGTAGACGTTACCTTGACAATGTAAGCAACCAATCAGCGACGCTGTTGTAGTTAATTGGTCAAATGTTTCGTTTTCGTTTCTGATTGGTTTCAGAGTGTCTGTCAAGGCGAGCACTCCGGCCCACTTTAAGAGAGTCCTGATACAGAGAAACAGAACGTTGAGCTTACATCATCAGCATGGTCTTAAAAGTTGCTGCAATATGAAAGCTCTGAATGTTGCATCAAGCTCCTTTAAACTTTGAGATTGTCTTAGAAAAGGTCTGAATTAGTTAAAAAGTTTTACAGATTAGATTAGTGACTTATTTTTTAGAGGGTTGATTTGTCAGCTAATGCAGAAAGTGTAAATGTAAAGCCACTTCTAAATTTAACCAAAGGCTGAAACAAACAGGCAGCTGTGGTACATAGTGCAGAAAAAATGAATTTGCAAAGCTGTTTATACAACAGTTTACCCAATAATTGTGTATCACTTACCACTTGATCAGTATACTGAAATATTGAAATCACATCATGTTTTAGAGATCATCACTAACATATGCTTATTTCAGAGTCATAAAGACAGTGCAGCAGATATTGATTTTGGGGTTGAATTTGCTGATGGGTAGTTTTTAAGTATGTTTTTCCTCTCAGTTTTTTTAGTGTGAGAAATTTTATTTGCCTCATAGAGAATTTTATTTATGATCAAGTCCAAATAAAATATGTATAAATAGGTGCAGTGCACCAAAGGCCTGCAGAGGGCAGCATGACACTACATATAGTGCAAACCGTAAAGGTTGAGAAGCAGTTATGCTGCTGACAGATGTATGTTCCTCCTTATGTCTGCGCTAATTAAATGAAATATTGTATTCAGGGAATAGCAGAACCACAAATACACAGTTAGCATTGACTGTGTTGCAAATGATCAAATTCAAACTAAGACCAAACAGTTTTCTGTCAGAAAAAGGGTGTTTTTAATTCAGATCATTCCTCATATTATTGCAACCTCAAGTACATTTTGCTATACAGTAGCTTATAACAGCTGATTCCATGTGAAAAGCATAACACATTAAGCATATGCAGAACACTGTACCTTTAAGGAAATAACTGCAAAAACCAATATGCAAAAGATGTAGATTCTCGGGGAGTTTAATTCCTGTTGATTTTCTGAAAATGTCAACGTAAGCAATCTCCACCGAAGAGGTGAAAGGGAGAAAAAAAACATAACACACAATCCCTTTCAGTACAATGTCATGACATTCAAGGTCCTCTGGGTTGACCCGGTTTTCTGAAAACGAACAGAAATTGCTGTTTTTGTTTGCTTTGTCTCCATAAGAATGGATCTTCCACCCACTCATGCAAAAGTCTGCTGTTTTGCCTTGTAAAACACACACACATGCTCTCTATAGGCCACTTTCTTAGGACTGAGCACTTAATGGCTGTTTGTAGGGGACGCTGGCCTCCCATTAGCTGGGATCTGATGGTTTGCCAAGTTCAACCTTTACTCCTTTTTCTCCTGCACCTGCACCCAGAGGAAACACAAACAAACAAGACATGAATTAAAAAATGCTGAGAGCCTGAAACAATAGAAACAGGATTGTGCACTTTGTACATCAAAACCTACCTGTTAAGTACTTTTCTTTAGCTCGGGCTCGCTCATCTGCATCAAAATACCACACTGTGATGGCATACCTGCGGAGACAATTAGAGTAGGGTTGTGAAAATTTTCATGCCTGTTTGATATTAAAGCCAAACACAGGAACAGTGAACCTAATTTTACCAGGTGATCCACATGATTCAGCAGTCAATCCTGAGATGAACATAATGACACTGTATCCCAACAGAAAATGATTGTCTATCATGTGGCATCGCGTAACACTGCAGCTCTCTGTTCACACTAAATCCATTAAATATATTGAATGTGTACTTCTTGTAAACAAACATAACATCAGCTGTAAGCTGTGCAACCGAGATCAAACCACAGACCTAAACACTGAAAAGATGGGTGAACAGCCTTCTTCCTACGCATGTAACGCTACTTTTTAGATCACAAAACAAACATTCTATATTGTGATATTTACTGGAAATTACAAATGATAAAGCCAAAAGCAAGTAACATTAGCCTAGTTTGTTTTAAGCAATGTCATTTACCTTTGGAGAAATTTCAGCTTCCCGTTGATCTCCCTACAGCCAGCTGAGACTGTGTTTAGGTCTATGTAGTGAAATAAGTAGGTTTCGTATAAATATTTCCTCATTTCGACTTTGTGAATAAGCCACTCCTCTTCCACTGTGGTGCTTTCAGAGCGAACATCAGATATAAATAGAAACAGCGTCTGACGAAAGTTGAGCTCACAAGACTGCATCCAGTGGGCTTCAAATCCAAAATGTTGTAATATTTGCACAATTTTGTCACCAAAAAGTAAACATACAGCGTGCTGGAATTTGACCTCTCTCATGTTTGACACCGGCTGGCCGCCTCCTCTCAGCAATAAATTAGAACACAACTTGTATGACACTATTTGCTCCATTAGTAAAATAACAAACATGACACGCTATTATATTAATCATGCTGTCATATTGCTTATTACTAATGGAATCTGAGTAGGATTTAAGCTGCGGTAGGCTACCTTTAAATCGCCAGATGTGACATAATGACACAAATGCCAGTTTGGCCAGTTTGCACAAATCAAACCGCATTAAGCTCATATACCTGACCGGACTTGACCTGACCGGCAAAACCTGAAATCGACCCAACTCTAAATCAGAGCAATGATTCACAATACATGATAGACCAAATCATCTGAGCTTGTGCAGTGGACAGAATGGATGCTGACCTGGTAGCGAAGGCGGGCTGAACCTCGTGAGGATTCCGTCTGTCGGACCAGAACAGCAGCAGACGGTCAAATTTGGGCTCTATGTCAGCAAACTGGGCTTTTCCTTCTGGGAAGATCCGAAGAAGGCCTCCGTGTTCCTGGAAGAGCAGAACAAGAAGAAACAACCCTGTTATGTATACAAATCAGGACAAAGCAAGAGCAGGAAGGTAAGGGGAGACTGTAGGAAGCAAACACTGAAGTGAAGCCTCTGTGCTGATCACATTTGTGTTTTTAAATCCTGTTGTGTTCATCGGCTTGTAAAGGAAAACATTCCGGGAAAGGAGATGAGGTCTCAAAAAAACTGCTTTTATGACTTATATAGATCCACTTAAACACATCTCACACGTCAGGCATTTTAAATTATGAACATAGGACGACAATGTTAAGGAAAAGGGTTGTCCAACTCCAAGGGCTAGGAGGAAAGCTCAGGATCGGAAGCAGCAGCGGGGGGACGGCTTTCCTGTGGAGGGATAGGAAGAATAACCCACAGGAAAACTGCTCTGGCTGGATAAAGGACCTGGAGAGTGAAAAAGCAGATTGCTGCAAGCGTGCCGCTTAAACTCTCACACAGCTGATATGATAGGCCCCTCTCTTCACACGCAAACCAGCCGAGCAAAAAGGTTCACACCCTTAGTAGGAAAAGTAATGCTATTCCCAGTTATGCTGCTTTGAATGAGGGGGAATGCCGGTGGTGTGACAAAACCATATTAAGCACAATGGGGTCAAAGAAGACAGGAGGAATGTTTTTTTTTCTCTGCAACACGTAAGCAGCTCAAGCACCACTGATTTTAACAATTGTTTGACGACACGTAAATCTAAATTGGTGTTAACATTGTGTGTGTGTGTGGCGGCCTGTAAATGATGGAGTGAACGCTGGATGACCCTCGCCTGCAGGACATGACCTTCTGACCTACATCAAGCAGAAGTCCACTGATGTCAAATAACAAGTACAGCTCAAAGACATGATGTACTCATGTAGATGGGTGCAAGCAGTCAGACCTTTGACACGACACATTTAACCATGATCACCTGTTTTTCAGACGGTTGGGGTCAACGTCTCTCCATTAATGATTTACTTGTTGGCTTTTAGACTATCGGTCTTTGTCAGGAGACGTATCACTCGCAAAAGTAGCAGAGCTTTGCAATACGCTTAATGCAGCACGTGTAGAATCTCTCCTTCGCTCTGCTATACTCAGTGTCCGACTGTGGGTGTGTGCACTTGTGTATCTGAGTGCGTGTCGGTGAAGCCCTGCCCGAGCAGAGAACTGACAGTGATGCAGCAGACACTGAAACATAAATTAGATAAATAACAAACATATATAGTGTATTTCATGAAAAATGTGGAAAAATGTAGACCTGTTCAATATGAAAAGTAGCCTCAGACGACTTCTGTTATGATATGGCTCTATATATAAAATAAAACTGATTTGACTTTTCAGGGGGGAAACTGACACAAGCACACAAACACACACAAAAATATATATACAGTTTTTTAATTTATTTTAGGGCTTTTTTTTAGGACATTTTCTTGTTTCTTTTTACTTTTGTGTGTGCTTACTTTCAGCTAATTTTACGTTTCACTAATTTTTTGCTCATTTTTGCAACCATGAAGTTGCTTGTTACATTTTCCCCATGTTTTTGAAAGAAATTAAGCCAATTTACTCAGGTTTCAAAGGGTTAATTATCTCTCTGTATCAGTTTTTTATTGCAAATGTACAGTCCACCATCACTGTGTTAGATTCAAATGACCTACACAAGGCAAGCATGTCATCCGGAGTTACTGTTAATCTAACTGATATCAGCCTCACTGTTTACCGTTCACTTGCCTACAGCCATATCAGAGCTGCTTCTGCAAACCCAGCATTTCCTACCGCTGCCAGCGATTGGCTGGTTAAAAGCATTCAACTGGCAAAAGAGGGGGCAGCTTCTGTTATGAGTAAGCCACAGGAAACACAATGATCGAAAAAGTAATGATAGAAGAAGAAGCAGTCCCAGTGAGCTGATAGATGAAGAGCTGCGGGCGACAGGCGGCACCTCCTGTTATCGGTTCGGCTGGTGTTTGAAAAACATACCTATGGTTAATGTTGATTGACTTTTTATCAAAACAAGCAAGTTTGTTTGGCTGCACTGTAAACAGATACACCAGCTGTTTGTTGTATTTCTGACAGAGTAGCGTCTAAAGGAGAGTGTTTGCTGTAGTATTACAGTATTACAGTATGACAGTGCAGTCCTTTGCTTCCATGCCGGTCAGGGATTTAGACGAATATAGTTAATTTGCAAGATCAATAACACATAATTCTAAAAGAGGGCAGGCACATTAGATGGGCTAGGGTGTTTATATGTAGCTACATCATCATGCAGGAACCTGTCTCAGGTCACGTGGGAAAAAATCTTTAGAAGGGCACTAAAACAGACGTACTTCAACCAAAATTTTAATGTTGGGATTTAAATACACGAGGAACACTACTGAGAAGCTGCAGAACGATACTAAAGCCTAAATAAATCAAATGTTAATAATGGACCCTCTCTTTAAAAATATAAAGAATTAAACTTGACAAAAATCGTGTCTGTACAAAAATACTGCACATTCATGTTACTTATGTAAATTTACTCGACTGATAGTTTTTCATAGTGCCAACAAGCAGAACAGGGGATAAAAGTTTATAAAAAGACCAATATTGAGATCATTTCCGTTTTTTTTTTCTCATGGGTGGTAGCAACAGTGCAAGGATAAAAATGTTTTTTAATGTCAGAAACACAATCCAGCCAAAGCTGACACCTCCATGCCCCATGCCAGGGAAGTTACATGGTGTACCCAGAGGTTCAAGTATGAATGAGTTGGAGGCAGACACTGCAAGACACACACACACACCAGGCACTCACTTTGCAAGACATTGGTGTTACTATGCAAAAAAAAAAAAAAAAAAACCCAAAAAAAACCTTTCAACAATGTGAGTCATGTCCTGTGTCGGTGAGAAGGCGGGATGGTTCTGGAAGAAATGACAGGTCGGGTGAGTTCTGATTGCTGAAAACTGTAACCACAACTGTTCATGCATGACATAAAGACTAGTGTGTTATGTCTGCATGTCTCTACAGTTACTGTATGTGTCAGCTCTGACAGACTGGTGGCCTGTCCTTGCCTCCATGCAGTGCATGCTGGGAAAAACTCCCACCCCCTACAACCCTGAGCAAGAGAAGCACTTTAGAAAACTGATAAATGCAAAAGGTTTCTATATAGCACATTTGCATTTTACAGTATCATACAGTATGTAAGTCCACTCAGTGAGGTGTTTCTTGAAATGGCAGCGATTATAGTCGCTCTCATCTCATGGTTCATATTGATAAAATTAAATATTCTTTTCAGGGAGCTTTTTAATCGTCTGAAAAATGACAAAACTGACTTGATTTCTTTCAATTACTTGAAAGTTGCCAAAAAAAAGAGAGAGAAAATAAAAATTTAAATACAGTATACACAATTGTATAAAAAAAGGCCATAATTTAAAAAAAAAAAAAAATCTAATAACTACTATTCAATAATAATAATAAAAATAATACTATAGTTTGTGGACATTTTTTTAAATGAACTTCTAATAATTACACTCTCTTCAAAAACTAATTTTCAGGTCATTTTCTTGTCATCTTTTCCTATTTTCTTGCAGTTTATGTGACATCTCTTGCCAAGTTGCTCATTGCCTTCTAAGCGAGGTTTCTAAAAGAAGTCAAATCAATTTTCCTAGATTTCAGAGCTTTAAATGCATGTAGAAGGCATCTGATCGCAGCATAAGAAAACTGATGTCCTCCAGGTTTCAAAGGGTTAAAGCATACTTTGCAGAGAATGTGTTCTTGTAACAGAAAGCAAAGTATTTCTAGTGGCTGATTCATTTCCTTCCACTATGACTTTTGCTTGTCTGCATCTATTTCCTCCCATATTGCAGAGGGTTTCTGTTGTACTGGTCACATGGGTGCACAGGGAACATTCAGAAGTGGTTTCAGGTCGTGCGTGACTGAGCTTCACGACGTTTCGCACTGAGACTTTGGTACTTTATACAGTACAATAAACTGTAGGGCTCTATTGTGTAATCTAATTAATGTATCATTTACAGTATACATACGGCCAATGTGACACCAGCATGCTGCAGTTTCATAATGATGCAGCTGATAATGCAGCTAAAGAGACATGATGTTGAAAATTGGGAATAAATAACCGGAACGACTGAACCTGAACATACCAACACAGGTCTTTCTCTCACGGAGCCTCGGTATCCAGGCAACCACATTCTATAAAACACACGTCCAATAAACAGCCAATCAGAGACCAGATTGGAAATATCCACATGTGCGATGGGGTCCTGGAAGATGGCTCGTTTGAATAATTGAAGCCTGTGCATGAACATAACAATAGACATCATGCAGCAGGCTAGTTAATTAACAGAAGGGCAGTGTGAGTCACTTGATGCACATCACATCAGCAGTTAAAGACTTGCATATAAAAACTGTGGCTGTTTTCAGCAAGTGCGAGGACACACGTGGTTAGATAATATAATGCAAAACACTGCAACTGAAGTGGGTCGCAGGTCAGGTTGAATGCCACTTGTTGGCATCTGTTGGCTATAAAGAGGTGTGGTAACAACAATACCTGTGTTTATAGCAACATGAGACAGCTAATATACTCTAAACAGGTCAAGTCATCCGTGCCAAATTTGTAAGTACATTGGTCCAAAAAGACACCCACTGTGCCTACTGATTATTTGGGATGGGCATGAGCACTTGAGTGCTCCTTTGGATATCATTTTGTTCAACATGTAGAGTACTTGCCGTTGTCCCTGCAGAAAATAGGTAAAATCTTATTTGACAATGTCGTGTATTCTTTTGCTCAGCCCCTCCTTGCTCATCCTTGCTTTCGCTCTCTCTCCGTTTGTCACGAGACTACTGCTGCAGGAGTGTGAGCTTCTCATCAGGAAACCGGTTGTATACTGCGGGTATAAGCCTGTCGTTGGCCATCATTAAAATCCCCATCTTTATGTGTGATGGCTAGACCTATCTTCACAATTCGTTTAAGTGCTGGGTGTAAAACAACAACAATAACCTCAGAGCTCGCAACCTCCATGCTTAAATGTTGGTTAATGACATATGTTGCATTTTCTTTTGCGAGGATTTGGCGATTTTGATGCTAGGGCTCGCCTTCCCACATGCAAATGTTCCACCAACACAACTCCCCTCCCGACAAAATTTACAAATCAACGTCACTGCATCCTGGGCTAAGCCCAAGACAACTGTGATTTGTTAAAAAAAAACCATCCGAAAAATATAAAATAAAATTTGGTTCAGCCAGACCCTCTGGCTGATAGGTCTGGCTACATAAGACCATGTAGTAGATTAAGAGACTCTGTAATATGTTAAGAAAATCACAATAACAAATGCAAAACAAACTGCATCAGCTAAGAGATACAGTGGTCCAAGGTCTATGTTAGCTGGAATATGCCGGCTTTTTGCCGGTATAATGTGTAGTTGTCTCGTAGATAAAAATATCAACATCAAAAATGTCACGTGGGAAATATGTGAAATAATAAATAAATACATGAATGTATTAGTAGCACATTAAAAGGCCAAATATTGTGCGACCTCTAAGATATGTTGCCAAGATAACTTGAATAGAGTGCCAAATATCAAGTGTTTCCCCTGTATTCATTCTGCTGCGGAGCATCACAGTGAGTCCACGAATGAGGCGTGTCGGTATTCAGTTCACGTCACGTGTAATAACAGCAGGACAGATGAATATCGGTTATCTACGTTTGCTGAGCAGGTGAAGTGAAGATAACGTTGTCGATAGGAGTCACAGGTTAAAAACAGTCAAGTTTGATTGATCGAGTTTGATTACGACTAATTACTGACATCCTCTGCTTCATAGCCAGAAAACCAACTCGTGAATGCCCTTCATTCTACCACAAACTAGCATCCAGAGGCAAACCAGTTTCCTGTAATTATGTAATTTTCATATGCAGGTCTGAAGGTCAACTATGTGAGGAAGTCTGGAAGACAATCTCTTGCCTACTTACTCGTCTTGTCATGTCATGTCATAATCTCCTTTGAGAAGCATGAAGCCCTCCGCCTGCCTTAAAGTTGCTGCTTTCTGTCATAAAAAGTGGTGTTCCTTCCTGTTGAGCAGCATCCTGTTCTGTCTCATATTCAAGAGGTGAGTTCCTTAACTACTTGTCCAACAACATTTACCGCCAAAAGACTTAAAGCACTGTGCGGTGTAAATACATTTTCTTCTACCCGAGCATGCTGTGACAAAAATGTGGAGTCTGACAGGTGTAATAGACTAAAAAAAAATCAGTGGAAACATGTTTTAGTCAACACATACATTTATATCAACTAAGGGTGGCAGTAGTAGTAATGGGTTGACTTGGCTACTGGGACTGACCCGAATACAATTTTGGGGGGGGGGGCTTCAAAGCTTTTGCATGAACTGAACATGACTCAGGAAGATATTTCTCTCTTCTGAGGTGATAGGGTGTCTTTTGGTTTAATTAAAGAATCATTTTTAAGGCTTCAGTCATTCTACAGCAGTGTTTTTTTACCTTTTGGAGGTGAACCTGAATGATCAGCAACCTGAATGATCTGGTTGCTGATCATTCAGAGAGGTAGGGGGGGAGACATGACACGCAGCAAAGGGTCACAGGCTGGAATCGAACCCAAGCCGCTGCAAAGGCCTCAGTATATGGGCCGCACACCCTTACAGGTGAGCTAGAGGCCCCCCCCCCTCATTCTCTTTCTTGTGTGCGCCCGTGTGTACATTTTCCTGCAGGAGGATCATTGGGTGTGTTGAGGGTAGTGTGGGGGCGCTCTTCTCCCTGATAGGGTTTGGCTGGATTAGCAGGATCTCTGCGTTTTAATGGGATTATAAACGGGGAGAGTGGCCGAACAGCACGTACTGACACGTAACCTCTGCCGCTGACTCTGCTCGGGTGTGGACTGTGGAATGAAGCAGGATGGAGGGTGACGACCCTGCCATGGAGACAAGAACTACACTGACTTGTCATGTGCTTGTGACGGGAAGTCCAACTGGAATATAAACACCAGACACACGGGTGGCTTGTCTGCTTATTATTTTGTTTTCATGGTTACTACAGTGATAATTTCAAATCAGAACTGAATCAATGTTAAGAGCAGAAAAGTAAATAAATGTGTATTAAGTTCAAATTGGAGCAATTATCAACTAGTACCAATGAACATCATTTACTTTACAAATCACTGACATACCTTGGCAGTCCAATCTTTATTAAGGTAATATATGCATGTGACACAGCGTCCATCGCCGTTAGGGTTATCCACGTGGCGCACGTATCCTGTTCCGTTTCCAGGGTAACATGCCACCATCGCCTGAAGAGAGGAAGATGAAACAGCATGATTAGTGGAAACAGAAAGCACAAACATATGCATTTAATGTCTAGATTTAACGTGTCATTCAAAAAGGCAGCAGAAGCACACTGCATGAACACTGAGAAGGAACAGCTGAGGTTAAAATTGTGTTTCGGTGCAAATTCAGCTTCAAGTGTGAATCCAGTTGATCAGAACCGGCTCTGTGGATTCAGTACAGGCTGCCTCTGATGGCCTGTGATGTGGATGCAGCAGAGGCTCTCGGCGCAGCCACATGGCATTGTCCTTGCCCCACCTGCACCCAGACTGATGCAAGCAGTGGCTGCTTACAACACAGCTGCTTCATTATAAACTTTAAACTAGCGAGAAAATAAACCGGAGATATCGCACACCACGTCAACTTCCCCTCGCCTTTTCCTGCTCTATTAAGACTATCATGATCTGCTTGGGTGTTGGCAGTGAACCCCTATGAGCTCTTGTAAACGTCTTGATGTAAACAGCGTAGACAGTCCCTCGGAAATAAGACGTACACAAGTGGTGACTCGCACACTGCTGGGAGGGACTCTGGCAGAAACACTTGTCTTTTATTCTTCTGAAATTAGACTTCCATGGAATGCATCAAGTAAAATTTAAAGAGTAAAATTTAGCCGATTCAAAATGACTCTGATCGACACTGCCCGCAGTATCAGATATCAGACCATAAGTTCTGAAAATTACATCCAACGCTTGTGGGACGCCATGCGACTGTGTGTGTTTTCTGACTTGAAAGAGGAGCTGAGGTAAGTGGTGAACTTGCTCAGCCCTCATGCACTGTGTCTAAGCAGTGATATGACAAACAAAAGGCGAGTTCCTCCACATTCTTCCATGCACTTGGATCAACATAAACCATAGCAACATTATTATAACATTCACAGCAGACTAAACTCCTTCACTTGGTCTCATGCCAAGTAAAATAATGTCACACTCTCTATGTTTGAATCCTGAAAAGCTATCATCTCTGAAGAGAACTGATGGGATACAAAACATTTTTTTAAAATATTTGGAATGCAAGGAGACAGAACCACGGAATAAAAACAATGAAAGTCCTGTTATAAAGTATTGCAAAATCTGTGCGTGCAAATCAAAGCTCAGTGAGTGAAAGAAAAAGCTTCCACAAGCATCACACATACGTGAGAACCTTCTTTTCCTGCGCTTCTGACCATAGTTGCTTGCGTCAGTGCACATTGTGTTGACATGTTTTGTGTGATGCAGGTTACCACTGCGATGCACGGTATCAGGGCCTTCAAAGCCGAAAAGCAACAAAAATCCGAACATAAAGATGGGGGGTGGGGGTGGGGGGGTCAAACTGACAAAGGGCTTCCTGTCGGTAAGACGCAATACAGTAAGCTTTTCTGTAAGCGTGTAAAAGAGTGGGAGAGAGAAAGAGGGGCACAGACAGAGAGAACAGAGGGGTGGGGCTGGAGCAGAAGAGAGGAGTGAACTGCTGTTAACTTTGACTCCTGGCCTCCCTCCAGAGGGAGCAGGATTTTAATGGTTGTGCTACGTGCAGAGCGTGAGGAAGGTTGGCTGATCCTCGGCTATGTTGCCCCTCCCACCCTTAACTGCTCAGCTCACGCTGCAAGGCTAGAGATGGGTAAACAGTCTTTGCTTGGAAAAGTGTGTGGATTCAGATGTGTGAGGGTTGTGTGTGTGTGTGTGTGTCTGTGGGGGGGCTGACTGAAAGTGTGAGAGCCTTGGCACTCTGCAAAAACCCGGACACAGCAGTTTCGCCTTTCATTTCCTTCAACTAGTCAGTTGTCAAGGATCTATACAGGGTACACCTACTGCAGGAAAACTTAAAACCCAGTAAACACTGCGATTTTGGGCGATTTTTGATCTCAGACGAAAGATGAGCATCGTGACCAAAACGTGGCGATATCTTTGGTTGTGGCTCTAAACCGATGGTCCGACATGAAAGACAGCCTGGGATAAAGTTCCAACAGCGTCAGAAATTTGGGATGATCATCACACTGCGTGACTGCTGTTACGACCTACATCTCCTAAACAAAAAATAGAAATGCAGCATGAAACGATGCACTGATCAGTGCGACTCTGCTGGTGCATGCTAATAGATGCTAATAGTTACTCCGAGCTCTCGTTGCAAAACTGTTGTGCCAAGCCGGCCTCTTTTCCTCAGCCACAAGTGTGTCCACAATCCCCTCATCTTCAGATTTTTTTCTGACACACATAAATGCTGCTATAGCAAGGGCTCGGTTTATGTTTGTTTACGTTTTATTTTTACCACTACAGTGGCGTAGATGAATGCACACGTTGAGGACAGAGTCTGTGGACATCGAACTGGATGTCGTACGAAAGTTTATTAAGATCCTTGTTGCAGAGTGTAGCTTACAGTCAACTAAGACTGTAGAAATCTCACAGTCTGCAGGAGACTTAAGTCTAGCACAAACGCAATAATGCACCTGTGAGCGTGCTACACAGGGTCGATTTACAATATATACAAAAGCCAATGTGGTGGCCCAGTGAACACGGCATTTGACCAGCTGGCACTTTTCAAAACAGATAAAAGTGATGGCATACACAAAAGTGTACACAAATTATCGACACACAACTCATGAGTGTGGAATGCAGATCAGCTAGTATCTGCAAATGCCGACCTTGTATGAAATGCTATTGAACTCCAGTTTGACTTTCATGTGATCTGGTCATGAGGACCCAGCAAGCTGAGATACGGTACAACAGACACCACTTTTGATCAAATCTTCAGTCAGAGAACCACAGATGGCTCGGCGCTAAGACCTTGCTGAAAAATGCAACATGCAGCAGCAACACAGAGTCAGAGTGCAACAGACTGTGCTGAAAATCACTGATTTTCTACCACAAAAGACATGTTTTACTACTGTATATGCTCATGCACGTTAATCCCTAATATTCCCTCTCTCTGACTTCTTCACTTCAAACTGTAAACATGACACTGAGGTGTAGTCCTGACAGGACTATTTATCTTCATTTAATATGGTCTGAATGAGCTGCCAGTGTTAAATAGTCTATACTTTTCTACCCAAACATGGCAACTTCTACACTGCAGGAGGGTTTTCTTTCTTGCCAACTTCACCTCTAACCTTTATCCCTATTTGAGCTTCCTTTCCTCTCAGCCACTTATTCTTCCGCGTTCCTCTGTGGCCCTCATTAGGAGGTTGACCTCGCTCGTTTGTTTACATTCCACAGGCACAGCTTCAGAGGCCCTCTGGCATTTGCAGGCAAAGCATGAACTGACGTTAATTTCAGACAATTACTTTAATATCTGTTATGAGACAACATCACGGCTGAAAGTGAGGAGACAATGACATTCAGAACAACGACCCAAGGTCACTAATACATTCGTCCAGAATAATTTTAAAAAAAAAGTAAAATGATATTTGACTTCATACTTCAATGTTTGAAGTGAAGACTATAGATGGAGGATCCCTCTGTGTGGGAGAGACAAATCTGTTCCAAGCAAGTCACGCGCTGATGTTTATTTTTCTTCCTCATTCTGCATTTGTCTCAGACAACTGCAACTCAAACCTCAAATAAATCAACGATTAACTGGATGGGAAATGTCAAGCAAAAGTAAAACTAACATTATGAATCTATTTTACTGTTAAATAAACATAAGATTTTGCTCTTCTAAATTCAGTTTAAGGATACGACTGCGTTCAGGTGCTCCCACAGTAATACTGATCTAATCCAAAAGCTTACATTTAATTGAGTTTAATAAAAAGAAAAGTTGCCATGGAGGATATTAACTTATAACAGACATATTCAAGTGATTTCTCTATAGTTAGTGTTGCCATGGTAAGTGCTAACAGGTAGCAAAGTTGGTCCCATATTGTGCTCATTTTAAGGTTTGTACTCATATTTGGGGGTCCTACAAGAACATGTTAAATGCTATAATATTTACAAAACTTTATTTTTCTCACACTGCCTAACTATACCTACATTTACCTTTTGTCTGAAACGCTTCGTTTTAGCGTCTGTCTCTTTAAGCCCCCTCCCAAAAAAGGCCAGTCTGCTCTGATTGGTCAGTGTTTCCAGGTCTTCCACATCTGTACTCCTATTCTCTCTGTACCATCATTGTAGCCGGGAACAACAGTAACAGCACTGTAGCTGCAGTTTCTACCTTTATATAGTATAGTTGTGACATCATATTTCCATGGAAGTCCTGACGGCTACTTTAAAGGCACAGTTTCTAAATACAGACTGTGTGCATTACTGGATTAAGCATTTTGATACTTTCACAGTATTTATATAGCACCAATACCTGTTTTATAATGTATAATTAAAAAATACATATAAATCTGACTTAACACAATATGGGACCTTTAACTCAGACATGCAACAACTTTATCTAATTAATTTGTTATTGCAAAATAACTAGTAAGTAAAAGGACAGGAAATTAATCAAAAAATAATCGAAACCGACATTTAGAACCTCTGACTAACGTGTTTCATTTTTCTTTAAATTCTGTTAATCCTTTTATCACCTGGGTTGCCAACTCCCATTCATCTGCCGTGTGTCTTGCGCTCTATTGGGCTCTGTCTCAAGCTGTTACAACACAGAGGAAAATCTCACGCCAAAACACTGCAACAGCAGAAGTGCTGAACAATCATGTAATGCAGTGAAAGACTTTGAGCTGAGTGTTTGACAACCGAGTTGTATGTGCTTCCACGGCGTTTCATTATCGCGGATCCAACAGCTGATGGTCCCACAGCAGCGTGGTTAGAGAGAGACAAACGAGCACGAGTGTCTGAATGAGCAAACAGACAAATATTCAGTGGAAAGTGCTTCTTTAGGCTTTGGATGGAGTTCTTTAGAAACACCAGGACTCATCGCTCCGTGTCTCATTCAGCCACTCGCTCTGAGCTCTCATTACCAGGGGCAGATGTTGTGATTTGGGGGCCTGGGGCCACAGGCACATTGCCATTGCCTCTTCAACCTTTCTCTAACTGGGAATGTTGGCAGGGTGTTGACAGCTACAGGACAAGAAGGCCTACTCAATTTTTTTCCCCCTGAGTAAAATGATTAATATCACACAGCAGTCGGGAGAGTCCTGCAGTCAGGAGAGGTTGGCCTGTTGTCAGAACAATGTACTTTTTCTAAAGTTTGTTTAAGATGGAGATTTTAATCTTTATATAATGCTGGATAGTTTAATAAATAATATTGCATCATATGTTTATGACACTCCAACACACCATGGTCTCATGAAACCATGTCAGTGAACTATGAGGGCAAAAAATAAACAAAGGACTAAACAAAATAACCTTTCTGTAATCGTAATCTAGGTAAAATGCTCAGTTAATCGTGATATTGATTTTAGGTATAATCAGCCAGTCCTACCACCTTTGTTAAAACTCAACACCTTCAGTTAAAATGAGAAACACTGAACGCTGACACTTCAGTGCAGTCAGTGGGAAAAACAGCAGAAAAGAACACCACTCAGCAGGCATGCACGATAACTATAATGATGCCTTTAACACAATTAATGTTACTGATGTCTTGGCTAAACATTTCCATCCCTTGCCCAAAATGCAAACCTCTACCATATGTTTACAGCTCTATGCAGATCAAAACTGTGTGTGTGTGAATTTTTTTAAGGAGCCTCGAGAGAACCTCAGTGCCTCACAGGGCCGCGTGTGGTACACTTGCAGTTTTGTCATGACCGCCACAAAATCATTAATAATGAAAATTCCATCATGAAATCAAATGGATTTATAAAGCGGTGCCAAGCGGTGTACAAGTGAAGAAATAGCCTGTTGTCACTCAAGCAATTTGATCAGACTAAAAGGGCAAACTTCAAAACCATTTCTTCCTTATTTTTTGGCCTATTTCCAGGAGAAAGTGAGGGACAAAAGGCAGAAATGCTGTTCAGTGCTGTGACTGTACCAGATAATCATTGTATTTGAATTTAAAATGTTCCTTTATTTATTTCTATTTTACTGACAAAATGTACCTGTACTGTATTCATCCTGCCATTCTGACACATCCAGCAGTCCCACAATAAATGGTACATTTTTATAAAATTTAAATAAGCTTTTTACCTGAGAGTGTTTTCACAGTGTTTTAACCCCCCCGCCCTCCCATAACACTGATGATGGTGCCATGCATGGTGCTAGTCTGCTCAACGGGAGTGTCTTGCTCAAGGACACTATGAAATGCAGAGGAGGAGCTAAAGGATCAAACCACCAACCTGGTGAATAACTCACTACATCACCTGAGCACCTGACACCCTTGATCAGTCACTGTAGACGCTCCCTAATGTTCACCATTGATTCAAGGTAACCATGAACCATTCCCCAGCTACAAGCCTGTTCCTATGCTTCCCTAAACTTTATTTTCAGCTGCACTGAGTAGAAATAAACAAAAACATGCTTAGTCCGTTCCCTTTCTAATGCAACAGGTGCATACAAAATGTGATTACATAGTATGTAACAATGCGGTTGTTGACATGTTATTGCCACCAATGGAACCGTATAAAACTGGTAGCAGGGTCATGGTACACATCACAAAAAAATTGCCATACAGACTAATATTATTCTCTGCCACTATGAGATTTCCTGTCAAGCCATGCTATAGAAAGATATTTCTCTGTATAAAAGCTGCCAATGATCAGTTCCTAGACCACAAGGTACCGTCTTCAAACTGCTTGTTTTGTTTGACCATCAGTCCAAAACTCAGGGCACATGATTTACAATATGATGCAAAGAAAAGCTGGAATCAAAGAAAAGTTGACATTTTTTGATTAATAAATTCCTGAAATGAATAATTGCTTCATGAAATCGTTGACAATTTTTTTCCTTGGTTGACATATTGATTAATTGAATAATTGTGCAATAAATAAGTGACTCTGCATTTCCCACAAACTGCTCATCACTGCAGGTTTGGTATGAAATAACAGCTCTAAACAGACAACTCCATCCCAGCGGAGCTAACTCGAACCTTGTGTTGAACTGATCACTTAGAGGGATACACTGATCACTGTGATGCTTTTGGTGCATCCCCCAGTTTGAGCGCCGATGTGAGCCACGAACTGGGGTGGAGCGAAAAAGAGAGGCCGCAAGGGGTCTGCTCACTTCACAGAAGAGATGCTTATCCAAACACGAGTACAAACAGTTGGGATGGAGACCTTGTAGCGCAGAGAAGTGTGGGAATTGTGGCCGTTTGGGCCCCGGCCCGGGAGAGCTGGCTGTTTTATCTGTCAGACAGTGGTGCTGCCTCAAGAGGAAATCCCTGTTTAAAGTAATGACCTAGTTTATTCTTTTCTTCTTTACTGTAGGCTGTGAACAATAGAAAGGACGTATACAGCAGCGGCGCTACCCTTCACCCTCGACATATTGCAGCGGAAACACAAGCACAGTTTCTGGTATCATTACGCAAATACTCTGAAGGGGATTGTGTAAATACGTCGGCCTTGGAGATTTCAGCACACTCTGCTGGTGTCTCTCGCTGACAAACAAAGATAAACGCACAGGCTGAACTCTGCTGAAAGCTGCTTGAAGTGACATCTAAAGTCAATGCAGGGATCCACTCATAGCTTCAGGCCTGCTGTTTCCACTCTGACACCTCATAAAATCACATACGATAAAGCCGGCACATTTGGCAGAATCAGAGAGCATTAACTCATCTTGAAAACTGTCCTGCAATCATTCAGGTGGTTTTATATTGACATACAACAAGTGCTAAGAGAACAGATATCGACAGCACTGTGTCTGTTTTGTGCAGTAACTTCTTAGTGACTGCTCAGCCTGACCGAATGGCTCCATGGTGCCTGTGTGTGAGCCAAGCCAGCTCACTCTGTAATTGGATCAGTCACTGATACTTTCTCATTGCCAGTGGTAGGACAGCACAGCGGAAATGATCACATAAAAAAAATATTATACCTAAAAGCCAATTTAAGTCAAAGTTCACAGAAGTTGAGTCTCGTCACTTTAAAGTTTTTTTAAGTACACAAGTATTCTGATGTCATGCTCCACCCACCCTGAATCCTCCCTGTCTTCAACTCTACAGCTGTGAACATACAAAAACAGAAGATCTCTTTCTTAATGCCCCACTTGGATCACGGCCAGGGGTTCCTTAAAGAGTACGGCAAAGTCAGTGGAGATATAAACAAGTTTAAAGTTATACTTTATTAAAGTTAGAATAAAATGCATCTGAACTTAATCACATTTTATTTAATTCTTCACTTTTGCTAGTGAGCACCTGCTAATATTACAACCATACAGCATGACACATCCAACTACCGGCATTCATTTATCTCTCTGGTATGTCACACATACGGCACACAGACAGAGGAAAACTCTGACTCCGGCAGAATGCTACAGGAGTGAGTCCTAAAACACCAAAACGGGTTCCTCCACTTGCCTCGCCTCAAAGTCAATGGATTTTTTGAATGGGTTTTAGGTTAGATGTCTGAAACATAGTCTGTGGTTAAAACACACTCTTTAGAGACTTTAATGTTTTGTTCTATGGCATAAATTATGTCAGTAAACACCCCACTCTTGATTTTTTAAAAGCTTTTAGATGTCTTAATAAAGGCTGCTGCTAACAAGAATCCAAATAAGAGTACAGACAATCATCGTGTCGGCTTTACGGCCTAATTGTGGCCTAACGTTAGCTTTTTACTTCAGGCCATTGCATTTATGCTTCAAAAATCCTAAACAAGGTTTTCATTTGTGAAGGTTATCTGACTGAACAAAATGTGTGAGGATCATAAACTTTTGTTTGCCACAGAGCTTATTTTTGGAATAATCCAAAGGACAAATCCCTTAAGCTTTTTGACGAGGGAGCCAGGGCGACGCTATCTTCCATGTTGGCCAACAAAAAAAAAACGTCATCCACAACAATCTATAAGCAGATGATCATCTAACAGATTTTTTTCCTTTTCTTTATTTCTCATGCACATTACTATCTTATCAATATTTTTATGTTTATTGTATTAATATAGACCTTTTGACTGCTATTCTGTTCATAGGGCAACAGCTGTATTCCCTGAAACTTCAGGCCAGCGACTGGAAATACACCTGGACCTGTTAAGAATATCTGTCGTCAAGTTTGAAAGAGTCGAAAAGTAATGAAACTGACAGCTTCTGTATTTACTAAAATTTACTGTCTGTTTCAAAATACAATAGCTAAAGCTGTTTCACTACTACAGCATTACGTGAGCAGGCATTTTTAATCTACCTTACGAAGGCGGCTTCACCAAAGGAGCTTTCCTCAATCTGTCTTTATCACTAGCAGCCATAAGCTTCGAGAAGACTCCATTTTTCATTGAGAGAAAATTACTTTCTTTTTCCTGTCAAGATTTTGATGTCACGCAGCACCAGCCTGAAGAAGCCAGCCAGAAGCAGACGAGTTCCCACGAGGCAAGTATCATGGTACTTAAGTTAAGAAAATAGAATTATTGTAGTTTTAAATTGTTTGTCCAGGTCGGGTATGAAAAAAACCACAATGAACAGTATAAGCGGACTATTTGATTACTATAAGCAAATGATTTAAACAGCATTTGTATAGAACTGATTCCGTCCGAAGCTTTTTGATCCATATAAGCGGTTGATTACTGTAACCTTGATCACTATAAGCTGTTTCCACTGTAATAACTAACACACTGTGAGCCTCATTAAGACCAAAGGGGCTTTAAGAAAGGACTGGAAGCTGGACGGGTGACACTTGACCATGGATGGAGGGTTATTTTGCGCCCTGTCTAACTCCGGAACTATAATATCTATTTTTTCACACTGTGACGGTTAAACAATAAACAGGAAAAAGGTGGCATGCAGGTACTGTAGCAGAAGGAGCGCATGGCTCAAACAGCCTATAGCATAACGTACAACTGGCTCCAACACTCAGAGGACCACCGTCACATGACTTCCCCTTGCCTACTTACTCTACTTTAAGATTTAGGTCAACGGTCAACTTCCTTTATGAAGCACACATGTCCACAGTCAATCTGCAACATTACAAATGACGCAACAAATAAGTCAACATGCAACAATATAAAACTCAAGTTGCTCCTTATCAAACACTACACTGGAAGGAGGAGCCAGTTTGTGTCCAGATTTATCCTGTTTTGAGCTGTTTCTTAGCATCTGTCAGCAGTTTTCACTGAAAATGAAAGGCATGACTAGCTGTGAGCTGGAGTTGGATGACACGACAATATTCTCGTATACTGAGAGGGATTTTGCAAAACTGGTAGCAAGACCATTAGCAATGTTGCAAAATAATGTAAGGCTGTTTTATGGCAATGAAGAATTTTTTGCATTTTTATTAAATGAGATAAAGTGCCCTGATAAGTCGCTCCAGGACTTCGCAGATTGTTTTGTGATTGTTGCAGCCTTCAACGCGTGATTTCACAGCAGCTTCTCTGAACAATTGCAATGCATCTTGCAATATTTACGGCCATTTTTTCTGTAATGAAAGTACGGGTGGGGGGTGGGGTAATCAATATCAGCCTTTAATTTTCATGATCACCGATAAAATTAATTAAAATTAAAAATAAAACTTCTTTGCAGTCTGCAAATGTCTGCATGGGAGTAGCTTTTACTTTGTAAAACCTCAGAGAGCTATTTTTATTCATTTATTTTTAATTTAAAAAAAAAAAAAAAAAACCTGCTGCAAATGATGTTGACAGTTTCAGTTTTGATTAAACATTTGCTAAAGGCATCTAAAAAAAGTTTTGTGTTGGAGTTAGTTATATTCCAAATTCTAAATTTCAGAAATAAAAAGAAAAAGGGAAACTGGAGGACCAACAGGACGGAGTTAAGACGGTAGTTAGCACAATAACTACACAACCTGGTGTTGAAAGATCAAATGAGATGCAACACAAACAAATACAATCTGCAGAACAGAGAACTTAATGGCTAAAAAGGCAATCCTGCTTTAAATAACACATTTGTTTCAATCGCCCTCTTTTCGTTAATTGTTTGCTTTCCTCACTTCTGTTTCTCTTCATGCGCTCTGAGCTGAACTGCCAATCAGAGTGATTTTATTCACAGACTGGTCTGCCGTCTCCGACGCAGATTCAACATGCTGATAAGGGCCAACTCATGCCAGTGGTGCGGACACAGCAATGACCAGGGCCACAAACGCTTACCCGACACTGGTGTGTCGGGCACTTTATCCGACCAACGATCCATAACCAAAAAGACTGAATTTGCTATCACGAGATGACGAAAAAAAAATCCTGAAACTGTGAAACTAGAGCTGGGGAATGTTTGGCATTTTTATTTGTATAATGTCACAGAATATTTTTTCAGTGTAGCTGCAGATTAAGTTTCTGTTGCACGATCAATCAAATCATTTCGGTGGCGGTTATGTTTCTCTTCAGCTGAATCAGAAATCACAACCGCCTGTCTATTCTATAATTGCTGACTGTCTTTTTCCACTTGTGAAGGAATCAGGCAACATGGCACACAATACATGTTGTTAATTTCAGAGGAATTTCTCTTTCCATGATTTTTCTTTTGTGTTTCAAAGGAGAGCCAAAACACAATCCTGTGCAACATATGCAAAAAATAAGACAAACATATCACTATTATATTCCTTTGCATTATACAGTCAGCAGTACAACCCCTGACAGACAAAACAATAGTGTATCTTGTCCAGTATTTAATCTGAGCTACATGGCCTGCTAGTTATCATGTTTCATGAACGACAACATAACTGTATAAATACAAGCTTTGCACACGAGCAGTAAGAACGTTTATCATGCTGTCTCGGCTTAGTAAGCTGCTACTTTGACATGCTGGACATACTAACACTGAGTCAGTGACAGCACAATGGTGTTCCTCCCACAAACTTCTTCATACGTTGCCTGAAAATGCTGTAATGCAGCAAGCATTCACCATGCTGGAGCTGCAGAGAAACAAACACGTCCTGCTGCCTGCGACTTCCCACAATGTTATCAAGTGAAAAGGGGAAATGGAAACAATGGCATTAAATAACTATTTGGGCAAAATCTTTTTCCTCTATCTGTCCCAACGCGAACTGTGCTTACATTGTGTTGTATCCCTTTGAGCCATTGATACTGGCGGCCCTCCATTTGTGCAAGTCATGCTGATTTTCCCTGGTCACAGTCCAAGTGTGTGTTTGCCAAGGCAACTAGGGCAGTAGGTGAGGAAGTCAACTTCTCAACAGAGTTTGACTCAGTGGCCAGCTGCGTGGAAGTACGCCGAAGCCTGACTGCTCGCTGAAATAATGTGCTTTCTGAAAAACGCTTCGTGTCTACAGAGAAGCAGCCAGGGAAAAAACGCAACTGGACGGGGGGGCAGCCTAAAAATAACGGCGGACGGCGATCAGAACTCCGTGCCAGCACAGAAAACCAAGTACCTGAAGCGCGCAAAGGCCACAGGCTTCAATCCAGTGCCTGTTCTTCCCAGCTTGATCCCTTAAATGTCAAACACTGTGATAACAGAACATGATAAGGAAAAGGGACAAATATAAACCGTGACTACTGTGTGAGTGAGGTTAGTTTAATGTTCAGGAGTATCGTTTCGTATGTGCTAATCCTAATCCTTTTGGCGTCTGACTTTAAAATTTCTTTCCATGAGATTCTGCACTGACCCTGTGCCAAGGTCAGACCCATGTATATGAAACCCAGGGTGTCTATTACGGCTGCAACTAACGATTGTTTTCATCGTTGATTAATATGTTGATGATTTTCCAGATTAATCAATTAGTTGTTTGGTCTATAAAATGTCAGAAAATGGTGAAGATGTCAATGAGTGTTTACTAGAGTCCAAGATGCCATCCTCAAATGTTTAAGTTTTAGTAGTATTTTTTAATCCAAAAGATAAAGATATTCAGTTTACTGACGTAGAGGAGTACCGAAACCAGAAAATATTCAAATTCCAAAAGCTGGAATAAGAGAATTTTGACCTTATTTCTTCAACTATTCAAACCAATTATCAGTCTAGCAGAGGATTAATTTCATAGCTGACAACTAATCGATTACTCTCTGCAGCACTAGTTAGGGCTGGGTGAGAAATCGATAGAGTGTAATATTGCGATACTATATCAATACATGGAAGCAGGGTATAATTCTTTTATTGTATAATTATTAATTTTGCAAATACTAATTAAACTTTTGGTAGCCTATTAGAGTGAGAAAATGAATTGCTTTTGTAGCCCACTAGGTTCATTATGCTGCTATCAAAATGATCAAAGCAAGATAAACAGACAGCAGACAGAAAACAGAAAGTTTTTTCTTTGGGGACTTAATGTGCAGTTGCAAAAACATAATAAATTGCGATATATATCTTATCGCAATACTCAGCATATTGCAAAACGTTCATCATCACGATCACCAATACCGTGACTTAAGTATTTTGATAATTTAACATGTTACACATTATATATATTGTATATATTCTTAATGCTATTCTTGCTTATGTATATCTTGGTCATTGTTGTTGCTTTGCACATGTACTTATATTTCTATATTTTTAATTTACATACTAGTTTTATACGTTGCGTAAAAGCATAAGGCACAGTTTTATATTTAACACACTCAGCACATTATCCATATTAAAATCTTAATATTAACAGATTAGTGCTTTTTGTATACTACTGTATTACTTACATTGCTATTTTTACACACTTAAATACTTTATTTTATATATTTAAATATCTACACACTGTGCTAAGTGCTTACTCATTCTGTATTTCTATTTTCTATTTTGATATACTTGTGTGGGTATTTATTTCTCCTTGCTATAAATCTCTATGCTTGGCATCAGAGCGACTGTAACGAACCACTATTTACCCCCGGGGATCAATAAAGTATTTCTGATGCTGATATATTGTGGGGCCTCTGGTAATTCCTACCCCAATTACCAGTGACTAGCATTTTTAACCAAATGACACAAAAAACTGATCAAACAAATAAAACAAATGCAAAAAACTAGCTGCTGACATATTAAATATAAATGCACAAATCAAAACATAAAGTTCCTATTTTAAAGTTTGCTAGAATTGGGGGGAAAAAAGTCCTCAGGCATTAATATGTTTAGTTATTTGACACAAAGTATCAGAATATCAACATCAACATTCCTGCAATAAGATGTCTCTTTGTGAAGGTTTTAATGTTCAGTTTTTGTTTAAACTAGTCTTAAGAGGTGCTGATTCAACTTTATCGTAGCAGCTTGTCGTGCTGTTGAGTTGTATCATGTTAACTGTGAGATGCTGTAACATTTAGTCTACACTTAGTGATCGTCATGGGTTCCTTTTAATGAAAGAGTGACAGTGACTGTCTGCTGCAGAGCGGGGAGGCGGGGCAGCTCATCCTCTCCTGGCTCAGTCTCATGTCACAAGGTCATGGTGACCATATCTAGATAAAAGAGTAGTCGCACGCAACCCAACAGCCAAGTTGGTGCAGGGCTAATATTGCATTGGGTTGATGCAGGATGCTTTTTTAGAAAGGCACATAGACGTTAGAAAAAAGTTAGAAACGACCACCAAGGTGTCAGGGCAACTTTTAAAAGTGCACTTGCTGCTTATCATTTTAGAGGAACCAGTCTGAATCAAACGTCTCAGCGAAACAGAAGCTTCCCACAGCTTCCTCTCCCCCGCACTGCCAACCTTGAGACATGCAGGTCTTTCTCTCAACATAGGAATGCTCTGTCTGAGCAGCTGTGTGTCTGCGTGTGTTACTGAATTTATCACTGCGGCAGAACACTTTGTATGCCACCTCTCTGCAGCGAGGTCAGGGGTGGCAGTCTGTTACAGAGCAGCGTCCCTGCAGATGATTCAGCAGCTCAGTTAGACTTCATAATACCTGACACGGTCACGGTCGTCCAACTGTTTGTCAAACGGTTGCTGCTCCGTCTCACACATCCTGTTATTTCACTATCATAAGAATGAAATGAAACGTGTCACATAATATGCAGTTTTGATATGAGTGAACAGGATGTCTTCTTTGTTTCTGTGTGTGCATTTAGCAGCCGCATGTGTCTATTAGAGCTGCATGATGAAGAGACGTGCAAAGTGTTTAACAGTCTCATGCGCTTTTGAATGCTGCCAATAGACAAAGTTTATTCGGCAGTAGGTGCACCTTAGGTAGCTACAAGTAACGCAGTATGCTCCAAAACAATAAGGCAATTAACCAACTAGCTAATATAACTAATCAGTAACTGGAAGGAAGGAAGGAAGGTGGTTGTTGACACAAACTGTGATAGGCTTTTTCGGCCCACAATTTTCTAACATTTTATTAACCAAACATTTAATTGAAAAAATATTCTTTAGTCGTAGCCCAACAGTCCTGCAATAAATCCTCCCTCTGTGAACATATAATGTTCAGATTTTGTTATTTTGCATTATACTGAGAGGTGTTTCAAATACCCCTTTATTTATCCAGGGTAGACTAAATATTTTAACGCACCTCTCAAACTGCAGCCTAAGAAATAGTTGCACAGTTGAATCAAAACCTCTTTAAAACTGTTTCAACGTGGTCTAAACATTACAACCTTAAAAAAGGAGGGATTACTTAAAGTGCACTAGTTTTACATAATAATCTGAAAACGAAGCGCAGATCCTGAAAAATAGATCTGGTGCACTGTATTACAGTAGTATAAATCCTGAGCAGGCATTCAGTAACAGCCTATTCTCATCTGTGGAGAAATCAGCACTAAAATTGTGCAAATATTGTTTTAGATTGAAGAACTGAATCGAGCACTGATTTATATGTTCTTGATGAGATATCTCAGTGCGTGTCACATACAGTACATGCAGCTCCTTAATGCCAAAAGCCATATTAAGGAACTCCTCCTTGTTTTATGACTTGCTTTCATGAAGCTTTTACTGTGGAGCTGCTGCAGAGAGGTCATTTGCCAAAACTATAGATCATTGCCAATTAATTCAGTCATATGTTTAAAGAAATGCCCTTCCAGTAAGCGCGTCATCAAAATCGACTTCCTCAACCTCATTCCTCTTAATGTCACAGCCATTTGTGATGTGTTTGTTGCGCGAATTGATTTTATAACTGAAATATCTTGACAATTTCAGCAGCCCTGGTGTTTAAATGGAAGAAACGCTTTGTCCTGAAGAAATAATCCACCTTTCTGACTCAAGGCATTAACGCTTGAACCTGGAGTTAAAGAGGACTGAGTGGACTCTTACTCTTAAAGGGACGGTTCATTTTGGTCATACAGTTATTTCCAGTGGGGAACTGAAGCTGTTATATCACCGTCTTCAAAGCCAGACTCCATTGAGAAAATCAGTGATTTATCATTAATGAACACAAGAGCTGCTGGTCTACTACTGCCTTGAACAGTTCTTCTGTTTGTGTAACTTTTGCGTTTAAAAGGTTTAGTTTGCATTCACCAAAATCAGACAACGCAAATCAATTAACTAATTAATCAAAGCAGTGATAAACCAGCAGCCGCGGTGTTCAGTGAGCCAAAATCACAGTTTTTGTCGCTGGAGTCTGGTGGCCGTAACCAGAGCGTGGATGGGGAGCTGTTGCCATTAACTGCTTTCCTGTTAGACAGGCTCGCTGATGCAAGAGTGAAGCGGGGAAATACTCTCAATGTGGTATACACTCAATCTAAAAGTTGTGCACGCTTAATCTGGTTATTTTATGTCGTCTTTTTGTCATTTTGTGTCTCCTGATCGTTTTATGCATTTTTGTAGTGGTCTGGTACTCTTCGAGTTAATATTCAGCTAAAGTTGCGTCTCTGAGGTCAAACTCTGTCATGTATTTGGTCATTTTGTGTGTACTTGTGGTTATTATATGACTTTTTGTTGTCATTTTGGTCTCTCTGAGGCAATTTTGTGTCTTCTTGTTTTTTGTGTATCTTTGTAATTGTGTAGCCAATTTGTCCAGATGTTTTACGTCTCTTTGCAGTTCCTTGAATCCCTCCATGATTTTTTTATGGTGATTTTGAGCCTCTTCTTGGTTGGTACGTCCAGTGCACCGCTTAGCTCCTGTGTCAGACCCCGGTCTCCTTCTCCAAACTGGGGGTGTGCCGATCACATGTACTGTAGGCAAAACATTAACTATGGCTATGTACCCCATACAACCCCACTTTAAAAAAAACATAACTGTCCCTGAACAGGACTAAGATATTAAAATAATGATGCCCTGATGACAGAATGAATGGAAGCTCCAGATTTAAGCAGCCTCATGTTGACTATTTGCCACTGTCAGTACCTGCAACAATGAATGTTATTTAGTCCTGTGGAGCCAGAGTGCTGCTGGTTTTGTGTGCCAGGTGTAATTCAGCAGTGCCCTGGCTCCTGAGGGACAAGCACTGCAAACCACTGGATTTTCAGGCATGAAAAACATTCAGAGAGCTGGCTGTGTGCTTTCACCTGCGTCAATACTTACTTTTGTCCTTCCATTTATTGTGTAGTTTCCCAGTTTGCCGTTACAATGTCTGATCAGGTCGTCCATACGACTCATGAGAAAGCGGATCTTCTCGCAGCCGGCCTCCCTCCCCTCTATCCACGTGATTTTGTCCCCACGGATGTCTTTAGTGGAGTCGCTTTTTTGACTCACCAACTGACCGTCTGTGAACTTGCCCGTTTTGTGTAGGGCTTTGACATTATCCAAAATGCCCTGACCGGTCTCTGCTCCTAAAAAGTTGTCCACCACACAGATACCGTGCTTGTTCATACACGGGACTATGTACTCCATGGCAAGTTTCTGAGCGGACGAGCTCGTCTGTCCGTTAGGTGTGGCGGTGTTGTTAGACCCGTCCTCTCCCGGTCCGTCGCCGTCCCCAGGTGCTTCTGTGTTTGTGGTTTGTGGTAGAGACGCGCTGTCCGCCTGCTCTGGGCTTATCTTTTCCCGGGTTTTCTCCTTGTCGTCCCCCGGCGGCTGCTCCGGCTTCTGTTTGGGAACCTTGTCCGTCTCCTTACAGATGAGCTTGTGTTTCTTCCAGTGCTGTTTCTGGTGCTCCTTGCTGCAGTAGAAGGAGCTCCGGCACCTTCCACACTTGAGGAGGTTCTCCATTTTCCCACAAAGTTCACAGTACTGTCGATCTCGGTCCAAATCGCTCTGCTGCTGCTTCTCCATGTTAGCGGCTACAACGGGTGCACTACGCCTTTAATTCCGATCCTTCACACGCGCGCTGCTAACCGACAACTTTGGAAACGATCCACTGCCCCTGCCACGCTACACCGAGCGAGACGGAAAAGTAAGACTCAAAACCTCGCCATTTTATCACGCTTACTCCCTCTTCACATCTTGTATCAGTGATATAACACAACAACGTGAACCCTGGACCAAGCATTTCGGGCTGGGTCGAGGTCTTCAGGAGGGATTTCAGCTGGCTAGCTGTCGGTCCGAGGGTAGTGCATGGCGCCGCTCCGTGTGTGCTCAGCCTGTCTGCGCTCCAGCCTGCTCTGACGTCCACGCACACGCTCCGCCCCTCTCGCGCTGCCTTCGCGGGCCCGTCGGACAAATGACGCTTCACAAAAAGGCCTGAAGCCGTGCAGTCTGTGCTTTAACCACGTGGAAGTAGTTTATCTATGTCATGTCAGGGGAAACATGGCACATGTCCTTGTCCATGTATGATGAAGTCCGCCTCTGGTCAGTCAATATAAATGCAATATGTCATCTTGACTTGATGAGCTCTGATTATACAGCCACCGTGATCTAATAAAGTTCAAATGCTTGAGTACAATTTGGACGTATTTGTGCTTTGCTTGAACAATTTCATGCCATTTTATAATTTTATAAATTCTGATTTACAGTCATAGATGAACTACTGCGCAGGCCCAGGGGACCAAAATGTCAAGGACTCCCTGATCTTCAAAAGTGTCCCTCAAATTAGTGACCAGGAAGAGATTCGAAAACATCATAAAAAAGACTACAAAGACATGCAAAGTAACTGCAACGATACATGAGGCAAGTTTAAAAAAGGGCAGAAAAATCAAAAAGAGACACAAAACAACTTCATAGATACACAAAACAACTTCAAAGATACACGAAACAATCACAAGGGGACACTAAATGACTTCAAGGAGCCACAAAATGACAACAGAATGACACAAAATGACCTCAGAGAGACACAAACAACTACATGGAGCCACAAAACAACTACAAGAGGACATAAAATCACTCCAAATATATGCACACAAATGAAAAACAACAAGGAAAAACAAAATGACTACAAAGAGTCACACAAAGTGACCAAAGAACAACATAAAGTTAACTCAATAAAACACAAAATTACTTGTGAGAAACCCAAATGATTACAAAAAGCAACAAAACAATCACAAGGAGACACAAAATGACAAAGACACACAAATAAAACAACCAAAATCACTGAACAGAATTACCTCAAAGAGACATGAAATGATCCCACTAAGACACAAAATTATGTCAAAGATTTCCAAATGAATGCAAAAAGACAAAACAACCACACAGACACACAATGATACAGAGACACAAAATGAAAAAAAGACACAAAATGACCACAAAGATACATGAAAAAACAAGGGAACACAAAATGAGCAAAGAGAGCCACGTTAATTGATGAAAAAATGGCACAAAATGACCTCAATAAGACACAAAATTACTGCAGAGAAACCCAAACAACTATAAAAAGCCACAGAACAACAAAGATACACAAAGACTAAAAAATGACATAAAATTACCTCAGAGACGCAAAAGGTTCTCAATTACATTAAAAAAAAATCTTAGAGTACCAAACAGCTACAAAAAAGGCACAAAACAACCAGGAGGAGACACAATGTGACCACAAGGAGACACAAAATCGTTATTATATTATTATAATGCTACTTGTAAAAAAGTATATTTACAATATGATATTGCCATTTTTTTCTAAAGTCTCTAAATTCTTGAACCATTATTGCGCTCTTGTTAGAAAAAAATTAAAGGAGCGATTTACCAGCGCCACAAAACATAGGCCTACTTTCTTTATGACTTTACCACCTAATCCAGGTTCTGTATAGAGCTAGAGGCCCATCTTTAATAATTACCAAGCTGACCAAATAAAGGAGGCACTTTTACCTACATATGATCCATAGATTTTTGCACAAAGCATGTTTTAGGGGAAAAATTGTGAATATGTAAAGTATGCCTGCAAGTAACTAGTGATGTAGCCTTTCACAGCTTTGGCTCAAAACACAGCTGACATGCTTAACACACATTTTATTTTTGTAATAGCCTGAAGTAACTTTCTGCAGCTTGACTTTAAAAGGAGCACTACAAGAGGAACATTTGTTATAATCATCATGCAAGAGGCATTTAAAAACCCAGCAGGTCGAAAACTGGATTTTAAGATCCTGACGGGAGCATTTGAAGGCATCATCAGTCAACGTCAACGTCAGTGTGTTTTGCCCTCATTCCTGGCTTGCATGTGTGAAATTCCTTTCACACAACAAAAGAATATTTTTTATAAAGATGCTGCTGGTGTTATAACAGACTGATCAATACGTTTTTGGGCGGTGATGAAGCTCATAATAGCGATTGAGAGGGACTTAAATCAACTATCGGAATGCATAGTGAAACACATTTTATTTAATTTTTATGAAGCACAAACTTAGGTTCAGCTCCATGTATCACTGTATACACTGACGGGGTCTTTCACACATTAAATAAGTGAAGCGGGTGTTTGAATGACAGGGAGTGTGCTGTGCAGAGGCAAAGCGCGAGCTCAAGTTGGCACCAGTCGTGTGGCACGTACACAGTCTGCAGGAGTCCCTGGAGGAGGGGTTACAGGAGAGAAGCGAGTAATCTGATCAAGAAAGGTTAGATGAAACATACTTTAATAGCAACAAATGACACAGGCCAACCTAGGGTTTCAGTCATGAGATGTCTGGTTGCTCAATCAGGATTAAAAATTTTTTTTTTTACTGGAAACAGAAAGTATCTATGCAGCAAGGGCGGGCCTTTGTCACTCCCTACTGAATACATTTTAAATAGGAACATGCCTGTAATTAGTAGATATTCTGTCTGCAACAATCAAGTATGTGCTTTTATATATATATATAGAGAGAGAGAGAGAGAAAGAGAGAGATATAGCCTTCTTAAAATTGTCTATATTCAGGGCAACTTGTATCTTAAGATAATCAATTATTTGTTATTGACCTATAGTTTAAAAGTTGTAAAATTTCGGAATTATTTTAAAATAAAAATAAGCCAATGCGACCTAAGTAAGTTGGAAAAATGTTGGAATTAAACTACAAACGCCACATTCTGCTATGATACTACATTTCCCATAATGCACTTCTCTCCCTTTCCTGCTACGCGTGTAAATAGCGCAAAAGCCCCGCGAATAATGGGGACCACAAGGATGCCTGTTATTAAAAAACAAGTAACCACGATTTATTTCGCACTGTAGGATATTTACACTTTATTTAGAGTGTCTGTTATTGGTCTGAAATGAAAATCCTTCTTTAGAAACCGAGCTGTTTAGTCTGGTGTCCTTGATAAACCCTGACTGCTGTAAAGTACTCCGCGTCGTTACAGCTGGTCGGCAGCACGGACTACAGCCACTGAAACAGTTCAAATACAACACCAACTGAGCTTGCAATAGTTAAATTTATTTAAAGAAGAAATTACAACACTGAAGGCATGAGTAGGCGAGAAGGTAAGTCCAGCTCTTGAGACTCCACGGATAATTATAACGTGTTTGAGCAAGTCGTTTTGTTGGTTGTTATCAAAAAGCGATAACTCAGCTATGTATCATTAATACACTTGTTAGCTAACATTAACATGCAGTGTGCGAGCTGATACGACTTAACTGTAGTCAGAGTACTCGTTTATTTGCGTTAAAAATGCCAGTCTTCTCTTCTCTTATTACGGTACTGTTTGCAAAGAGCACAGTGTAGTTTATTAAATCGTTAGCAAATGTTGTGGTCTCAGCAATGACAGCAGTGGGGGCTGCAAATACTAATTATTTTCATTGTTGATGTATCACTCCATTATTTACACGTTGATGTCATCTATTACGTTAATAACATAGTCTACAAAACATGAGACAAAAAATAACAATTGTTAGAACAAAATCTATTACCCATCAGATTTTGTGACCCAAACCGCAGTTGCAGTTTTTAGCACACTTTGTCTCATTCATAATAAGGCTATGTCACTGCATGTGATGGGTCATACTTTTATTTATTTATTCATGTGTTATTTTATCACAGTTAGCTGCATTTTTTGAGAGCTGAACGGGACTTTTCTCTATTCATCAGAGTAGGGGGTGGCTGGGTGGTGATCACTATTATTATCTTTTTTTGTTTTGGAAAATGCATGACCCTCCCTTTAACATACATAACATATTTCACAGTTCCAGCTATGGTAAATGGTGTGATTTTGGAGATTTTTAAAGAAAGCATGCCTTTAAAACCCCCTTGCGGATTTGGGGGTTTTGGTTGTATTTAAAAGAAAAACAACATAAGACCATTTAAAGTTGAATGTCCCTCCCTTAATCATAATCTAGGAGAAATAACTCTCTCCCAGGTGCTTACAAAAATATGTGCCTCACCAGTTTTGCACCACTGCCTTGACTGTCGTAAATAATGAACAGTCCCTAAAAACTCACATGAGGTGTTACAATTTTTATGTAATATCTGAATACAACTGACAGTATAGGGGCATACTGTCATACTGTCTGCCCAAGAGAGTTCAAGACATGATAAGTGCAAATTAAGGTTAGGATTGGATTCAATTAATTTTACACTAAACTTTTTTTTGATTAACCTTTACACTACACTAAATATTTGCAACTATAGCCTGTTGAAGTTGTTTCATTCTGAAATATTTGAATTTTAATACTGTGTACATGTTTCCTGTATGTTCTGGTTGTATTTTAGTAAAGAGACGACTGAGAAATAAATAGGTTATGTATGATCGTTATAACCTTGCTAAAATAACAAAGTTATCCACAGCTATGTGTTTCAAACTCCATATCCACAGTTTGTAATTTAGACTTTCCATTAAATACTTAAGTCTCCAGCACAAACACAAATGACTTCGTAAACATCAGGTTAAAGGACTAAACTGATCTTTATGTGCAACACTGATGGAGTGCCTCCTTAATCTGACGAGGCCAGTTTAAAGAAAAAACAGCAACATGGGGCATTTATTATGGAAGACAAACTGCAGTATCACCTGACATTTCCTGTCTAATGTCAGGTGAAGGATGTCCCCGGAGAAATGCTGATGGAGTGCAGAATTGCGATGCCAGCGCGAACCCATCGTCACCTGTCATTGCTGCTTTCAGAGGTAACTGCACACTCAGCACTTTATCCACCTACATCTTTGCTGTATTTCATTTTTGTTAATTAATCGACATAAACTTTTTTTCTCTTTTAAGTTTTCCAACAGGAGCTTGACACCAAACACGACAAACATGAGCGTCTTTTCAAGATCAGCCGAGACGTCACCATTGAAAGCAAGAGGACCATTTTTCTTTTACACAGGGTGACGAGGTATATACTAGTATAACTAGACATGTTAACTGTTGCAATTTAGTTTGTAAAGTTTAAAATAATTTCTCATTTTATTCAGATTTAATGGGAGAATTCGGCTCAGTTTGCTGATTTACACAAAATTACAACAGCTTTAGTTTTAACTGTTATGTTTTTTGTAGGAAACAGAGCACTGTTTAGAGAGGATTTGAAAGTATTTTGTGCCTTGCAGACCTTTCATTTTTAACTTTTACTCTCGGTGTTACTCTGGTTTGAAGTGTCCCAAATGCAGAGGATATTCTGAATGAAGCAGACATAAAACTGGATGCAGTCAGGCAGAAAATTGGCCAAATTGCTGAAGAGCTCAGAGGAGACGATATATTTCAGTTTCACAGAGCTTTCACATCAGGTGAGTTTCCATGGACCTTTTTGTTTGTTTATGGTTGTGTCACTATTTTATAATATCAATATATTTTGCAATTTTGCATGTAAGTGTGAGTAAAAATGTTCAAGGTTAAGGTTTTTTGCAAATATACAATGCCATCAACATACAAATGACAATAAAATCCGGTGTTCAGTTCCTTTGGTTTATGCATTAAGCGAAGCAGACACTCTCCAGATCAGTCTCTGTATCATTGCACTTCCACACTACTCTCTCCAAGATTATATCGTATGTAACTGACAGACCTGACTTTGTTTTACGCAACAACTGTTCATCAGTTCACAGTTCAGTTGTGGTGTACCACGAGGATCTGTGCTTGGCCCTATTCTTTCTTTTTGTATTTACATCTATGTCCCTTGGTACATTAATCAGTCATTACAATCTAGGTTTCCATTCTCATGCAGATAATACTCAGCTTTACATCTCTGTTTAGCCTGACACCTGTCATCAGCTGGAAGAATGCCTTTTAGAAATCAAACAACGGATGTTATCTAACGTCCTTCTTTTAAATGCGGAGGAAACTGAAATGCTAGTTTTTGGTCCATAGCAGATAAGAAACTAATTCAGTGAGCTCACTCTTAACTTTGCTGGCTCCACAATCTCACAGAGCCCAAGTATTAGGAATCTCAGTGTCCAATTTGATCCAAATCTCTCTTTTGAAAAACTTAGCAACAGTACTACAAAGACTACATATTTACATTGATGAAATATTGCCAAGAGTTGTCCCGTTTATTCCACGGCTGATGCTGAAATGCATCTGTCTCATCTCTACATGACTGCTGTAACACCTTTTTCTTTGGCTTACCTAAATCAACTATTTGCAAATTACAACTTGTAGAGAATACTGCTGCTAGGATGTTAACTGAGACTAGAAAATTTGATTATGTCATGCCTGTTGTTATTTCATTAGATTGGATCCCTGTACCTGTAGATCTGAATACAAGTGTCTACTTTTAAGCTTTAAAACATTAATCAGACTTCCATCACCTTCCACCATTCTTCATATGCCTTTCAGGGCTCCACAATCTTAAACTGATGGTCTCCTGTCTCTTCCAAAAATAAATAAAACATTCTCATTTAGTCTGTCCTAAAAAAAATTAAGCTAGCGTTATCCATCTGGTATTTAGTTTTGTGTCCGCATGGTTACATATATGTTACACATTTTCATATTTATGCGTTTTTCTTTCCTTTTTTATTATTTCTAAACTATTTTTGGGGGGTTTTATATGAATATACAATTGTATATGTGTGATTTATCAACTGTATCCAGGTATGACTGTACAAATAGAGGTAGTTTATTTGCATATATTAGATTGTTGTATTTTATCTCACTTATCATATATTTTTAAAATTATTCTAATGTAATCTCTGCATTTTATCTCACTTTTTTAAAAATATATTTTAATACCTTTTGCTAATGTTGTTCATTACTGTTTTAAGTACCACCCTTTGAATTGACTAGACTTGACCGTCTGCCACAATTAGTGAGTGACCTAACACACAAAGTCTGGCATTAATTTCTATTTAAAATAATAATAAAATCCTGAACTGAGAAATAAGCCTCACCAAAGGACGTGAGCCAAAAACTTAATTAGGAGCTTTCACAAAAAATATCTCTGCTGTGCTGCTATCACTTCAATCACCCTGTTTGTGGCTTTAGATTTATTGAAAAAGTCACTGATTGTGTGAGAGCGTGACCTTGATGCAGGCCTGGATATGATAGACACGCCCGTCTGATAAACTTGTTTTCCCACTAGCATCAATATCAGTTTTTGGTAGCGTAGCCAAAGTGTCTGCAGTGTTTGGAGAAAAACATTACTGGGAGCGAGGGTGAGCTGTTATCTAGCAGCTGGGGAAGTCATTTTTAGATTGTGGTCACTCAGGAATCACTGCTGCATCCTCCGCGACGTGACCACTGGCAGTTCCCACCAATTAGACGCTTCATTTTTTTCCCATTTTTATCTTCTTTATTAGATTGAGGCTGGGCTCGCTGCACAGGCTCTCCAGATAATCTTGGCTGGACGAGAAGTCTCCAGGCATGTATAATGGGTCTGCTTTTTTATATAAGGACCATTAAAGATATTGTGAGCTGAATCTGAACGTAATTGCCTCTGATAACAGGGCAGCACGGCTCTTTGATAAGCTCTTTAGCTTCATCCATGTAGCAGCTATGAGACAGTGCAAACACGAGGACACTGATGGGGCTCTTTTCCCAGGTTCACCTGCAACTGTTAACAACTCTGTGGTCAAACATTAAGCTTCATTAACTTGTAAATCATATGCGGCCATTTATGCACATTTGTTTGATTTTAAACGATTAAAAACTACCGATCCTGTCAGGCTACACACAATCTCAGCCCTTAACTTTTCCAACAGCTTTGCCAGCAAAATCCCTCCAATTTACAATAAATTTTCCTTGAGTCGTTGTTTATACCTCTACAGTAATTTTTGGTTTTTTTTCTTGGTCTCGGTGACCAAAGGTAACTGCTGTTTCAGACTAAATAACACTAACAGCTCCTGGCAGTAAACTCAGGAACTGAACTCCGCCTGCCTGCCTCAAAGCCTGTGTAACCTTTTCATGTCATATCCTGTCCGCCTCAGATTGAGTCGCATTAACACTAAGCCCAGTGTCACAGCTGCGGGCCCACTGGCAAGGTTGAAATGTTTGCAGTGTTTTTTTGTTGACAAAAGTTATGAACAAATTCTTTGAAAATGACTACATGAAAATATATTGTCCCTCTTATAAGTGTTTCATTTAAAGCCCCTAAGAGTGGAAGTAAAGTCAGTCAGTATGTATTCTTGACTAAATGAGCATAAACAGAAGTTAAAGTTAGGGGTAAATTATTTATGACAAGTTTAAAAATCAAAAACTGTTATTTAATAATTGCAGCATCCTAATCAGTGCACAGAAGTGTATGCAGTCTGTGACTGGTGCATCGTTTTACTTTAAAGGCAAACTTCACCCTCGCAGTGATCATTTGTATATCAGTTACTCACTCTGTGTGAAATTGAATTTGTGAGTTTTTCTTGCATGCCTCCACAGTTAATTAAGCATCCAAAAACTGAAAAATTCTTGATGAATTGAAGTCATAGGGCTCTAAGTTTAACAACAGCAGAAGTATATCAAAACATCAGTTTACAAACTCTCACACAACTTGTGCAGTATAATCCAAGTGTCATCCATCCAGTCATATTCAGTAGCGCTAAAACACAGCCCTTTCCAAAGTAAACCTGAAGTAAAAGTTTTAAATGCTCTCTTCAAAACCAGAATCCATAAACAAAAACAGTAATTTTACCTGGCTGAACACGGGAGCTGCTGGTCTACTGCTGTTATAAACAGATCATCTATAGTGTAAGCTTTTACAAACTGCACCTCAAACAACTTTTTTAAAAATGGTATAATTTACTGCTGCAGTTTAGCTACAATCAGAATATTAACATTGAGTGTAACAGTATGGCGTAAACATTTTTCAACTCTTTCCCATTTTTACAAAGAACTTCTTACTTACCAGTTACTGGGGAAACTGCACAGACTTTTAGGTGCAGTGTTGTTATCCTGATGAGGACACGTCTCTCCCCGAGCTAAAGATAGCACTGTGATGCTGCAGACGTAAAACAGAGTCAGTTCACAAACAGTTGGTAGGAATGTAAACACACGTCATATAAATCTCTCATCTGCAACAACCAAACTGTTCTATGTTTGGCAGAAAATCTATTTATGTTGGACTCCATTGGTCAGAGTAGGAAGCTGAGCGAGTAAGTTTGTTTGTGGGGCCTCTAATAATTCATAATGAGTCACCCATAAATGTCAAGGTGGAGATGAACCACATTCTCCTCCTCGCCCCTCTGCAGCACTCTGCAGTTAGCTACGCTGATAGCAGGGAGGCCCTTTGAAGTTCAATTGCCGCTCCAAAAGTAAACTTCAGACACAAAGTCTTCCGTCCTGTGATTATTTGATTGTTGTTTGCACAGGGCCAGAAAACAAATGAGGGATCATCTCAGCCCGTTACAAAAAATGGTCACTGTTGTTCAATCAAAAGACAGCGGCAGGAAACAGGCTTTATTTGAGTCATTATCTTCATCTGTGATCTTTACTGTGCAGATACCATGTAGTGTTTATACACACTCTGCATGCTCTTCTCGTTTGATATGCAGTTGACCTCATTGAGTAATAAAGTAATAGTAATAATTGTATGTAAATCACAAATAAATACATTTTAAAAAAAGACATCCATTGTATCCTAAACTCACTGAGATTCATGAGCTGGAGCAGTGAAATATCTGGATGTGTTTCCCAGTGTTTTGCAGTGATTCTTTTCAGTGTTTTATTTTTCCCAAATCTTTCTTAATTTTCATTATTCTTTCATTCTTATTTCAGGGATCCAGGAGTATGTGGAGGCCGTCTCTTTCCTGCACTACATCCGTCATCGCAGCCTCATCAGCCTGGAGGAGATCAATGCCAGGCTGGTGTTCATGAGAACAGAGAAAGTAGATCCTAAGGTAAATTTAAAGAAGATTTTGTTGTCATGGTGCATGTTTGTATTGTCACCCCATACAGAGGAGAAAAACCAACTCAGTATTGGTCCATGTCGTGGCTGTAGTACAGACCATACACTGTATACAAAGATGGACGATATGTCTCCTTTTTTCCCCCCACTGTACAAAAATGAAGCCAAAACAACAGTCTGCACAGTAGCTATCAGAAACGCATTATGTGTCATTATGTCATTTATCCACTCAGCCTGTTATTTTAAAAGAGGATGGGTGTCTGTTGATACAGGCAAAACTGCATGAACCTCAACATTTTTTTAGTAAAAGCATCATTATGTTTTAGAAAATTTGGACCTTGCTTATGTGTAGCCCAGGGCTTCTACTAGGGGGAGAGCTACACAAGATAACAATCTCATTTTGTAGATATTGTCATGTCAGTCTTGTGTATAAATTCTGTTGGGATAAGAATCTCTGTGTACAATCTGCACAGAAAGTGTTCATAATTTATGTCTTACATGGACATTCATGTTTGTTTTTCTAATTCTTTTTCATCATGTTTTCATCTCAGGGCTCAGCTGAGGCCCAGCAGCCGGCAGGTCAGGTTCTGACCTTCCAGGTGACGCCCTCTGACTATCTGCTCGGCGTGGCCGACCTGACCGGAGAGCTGATGCGGCTGTGCATCAGCAGCGTGGGCAACGGTGACATCGACACGCCCTTCCAGCTGAGCCAGTTCCTACGGCAGATCCACGACGGCTTCTCCTACATCGGAAACACGGGCCCCTACGAGGTGTCCAAAAAGCTGCACACACTGCGACAGAGCCTGGGCAAAGTGGAGGACGCCTGCTATGCCCTGCGTGTTCGCGGCTCAGAAATACCCAAACACATGTTGGCCGACGTGTTCTCCAGTAGAACCACACTCATCGACCCAGAAGAAGGAGTGGTTTAAGTCCTGCACTGCGCCAACAACATTGTTCTCCTGGTGTCACTGTCTGCTTCAGTTTAGTTTGACGTCCGATGTGTTTTTACTGGGATTTGACAGATGTTTGACATGGTTCTTGACATGCCTGTTCATTTTGTTTTCATTATTACGATAAAAACATTGTTACAACAGACAATGGATTTTTTCCCCCCTTTGATAAAGATCTGATGACTTCAGTTGTTTTGCATGAATAAAAGTTCTGTGCCAAATATGCCATGCTCTCCAAGTCTTTAAGCTGCTTTGATAATGTGTGTGTTTATTTTATTTTTCTTTCTGCCCTCCCCACTCTCTATCACACACAGATAATCTAAGGTAGAACCACTGGCTGCCTGCACTCACTGCACACTGTGTGGAGGAGGAACATGTGACCTTTGTACATTGTACGTGCCTATTCTCTGGCAGGCACACTGGCACACGCGCACACACACACACACACACACACACACACACACACACACACACACAAAAACACAGCCCATTGCGTCCTCACTCTACCCTCTTTAAACAATCCTCACCACACTGCAATGACGTAAATTCAGAATACAGTTTGAAGCAAGCTGAGAAATATTCCTGGCAGAGAACTAAGATCCTCCCGCTGTTTTCGTCATCACCTGATGGTAGCAATTATTACCATCCACATAGACAATTCAGCTGTGTGTTTATGAACGGCTACAGAGTCAAGTCTGCATGATGTACTGTATAATCAGTAACACAAGCTCTTATGGGTGTTTGAGGAAACAAGAGCTTAGAGTGAGATTTACCTTTAGATAAAGAGTGATTTGTGAGTCTGATTATTCGAACCAAAACATGACTGCCTCGATGAAGGTTCTCCAGTTTCTATCCTGGACAGCTGTTGTGCTTCATGGCCCACAAATGGCCGTCTCTGAGAACTTAACTTAACTTATCTGTCTTATTAATTCTGCTTTATGTATAAACATGTAAGACATTTGGTATTTTGTTGGTTAATGGTTTTACCCACAAATAAGATGATCTGTTTTATTCCTCCTGATGTGCTTTTTGTAGACTGAGAGAGAAAGGGTTTAAATGTAATTTAAGTCTGCCACCTGGTGGTCAACATCAGTACTACCATTGGATGACCTGAGTCCTCTATAGCAGGAAATATTTTTCCATAAAGCTAAAAGAACATTTTATAGAAATAATAATTTGGTGAAATAAAACTGATGTTTATGATTATACACTGCCATTTAAAAAGGGGTATTTTTTCTTTCTTATTGTATATTTTATTAATTTTATTTGGTCAGCTTTTGAGGAATTATGTTTTAAGTAGTCTGTGTGACAGCGAGACAACTATTTTGCCCTTTTTGTTAGGTGTATAAATGTATTAAGCAATCCAATCAAGACACCTATACATCTGACGTTATCTGTAATGTTATATTTAAATATCAATTAAATGGTTGAAATCAAATTTTAGTAATGGCCATTGTAAGGATATGTGCTCACGCTACCCAGTTTTTAGGTTTGTTTAAAATAAATTCAAATGTTAAACATTAGTTTTTGTGCAGCATAAAATAGTGAAAACAGACTGTTCATCAAGTATAGTATTTGAAATGGCAAATAAGAAGCTCTCATGACCTACTTATAGGTTAAAGGGACAGTTCATCCCAAAATCAAAAATACATATTTTCCCCTCTTACTTGTAGGACTATTTATCCATCTACACTTTTTTGCTGTGAGCTCCTGAGTGTTGAAGATATCAGCTGAAGAGATGCCATCTCTAGATTACAAGGGAACTAGATGGCACTCATCTCGTGGTGCTCAAAGTGCCAAAAAAAACTACATTTGAATAACTCAAGAGCAATGTCTCTGTCCAGACACCATGACCTGGTTACTCAGGATAATCCACAAACCTTGTTGTGCACAGTTTCATGTGGAAACTATTTTCTTTACACCTGCCAACCCTTTCACCACGCAGAAGGAAGCATGCATCTACTGCTAGCTCACCTAGCATCTCTGAGCTAGGAAAGCGCCATGTAATGTTGACATCTCCTGTTGTCACATGGGAAACGAAATGTTTCTATAAAATGTATCAAAAGAAGACAAAAAACCTCTCTTTTAAATAAATACTTGCAGCAAACAGTGTCTTCTGGAGGTAGACGACATGCACACATAAGCAGGAATAATATAAAAAGACAGTTAACCCTGCCAACCTGTAGACGTTCGACAGCACAGGTGTGATTAATAACACTAACGAGGGCTGTGTTACATTTAGGTGTACTAGTTCCAGGGCCCTGCTATGTAAGCTGCTTTACTAGCGTGACTTAATGTGACACTTAAACCAAATTAAGCCATCGTCAATGTCATTAGTTACACCTGTGCACCTCCCGTGACAAGTCAAAATGTCTGTTGAGGTAACGGTCTCTTCCTGGTCTGTAGCATGAGACAGGGACAGACTGGGCCAGACCTGTGGCATATGGAGAGGTGAATGTCAGTGTCTGTAGTGCTTAGGGTTAGGTGAACAGGTCATACTAATTTAATTAATGATGGATCAGTTCCATTAAATGTCCCAGTAAGCCATGACAGTGAGCCAGCATGCACAACAGCATGACCCTGAAACTCGCTCACCTAAATGGAATGCAGCCATTTTTAATGTCAGCGATTACACCTGTAGCTGAGGAGTAGCTGTTGCCTTGGTAACAACAAATGAGGATCCAAATAAACAACAAACAATTACACTTGTGGTTGTTTTCAAAACTATCAAAAAAGCTGCCATTATGAAAGTTATTTTTTATATAAATATAAAAAAAGGGACAGAGTGGAGTGAAGCAATTAGCTGATTAATTTGCCAAATAGCATTAGGTGCTTCCAGTCTGTAATACAGGACAGGTGATATCAGTGCAGGACATGTGTAGCAAAGGATTTCATCCCTTCTGTCACAGCTCTCTCACCCTCCGCAGTGTTGCTTAGCTAAACCTATAAAGGCTGCACTCTGTTGTGTCGGCTGAACTGAGCTCTTTATCACTGAGTCTTGTCCATCAGCCAGCCTCGCTGAATGAAAGGAACATTTGGATGTGTGAGGAAGGAGGATGAAAAGACTCGGCTCTATGTGGGGTCTCTTCTCATTCATCCCCTCACTACAGAAACAAAGGAACTCTTTTGTATTTACATCAGCATGTTAGGGGTGTCTAAAAATATGCAAAGATAACATGCATCTTTGCACATAAATAATTACTTGACCTACATACTTAATGGCCAAAATACATTTGGATAGCCTGCCAACATTTAGTGTCAATAGTGCAGGGACATTTATTCGAATTGAATTATTTCGATTGAGAAAATACAATGAAATAAAATATATTTCTATATTTCACACAAAAGCATATAACAATAAAAGGCCATTTTATTAAAAATAAATTTCAGTATCTCCTCCTTTGTACAAAAAATAAAATTGATGTCAAAGTCTACAACAACTACAGTTGATTTTAGCTGATCTGATCTGATTTTTTAATTGTTTGTGTAATGTTAAGCTCTTGTACGTTAACTCAGCAGACAAGCTGCAACAAAAGACATATCCGAGTCATTGTTTCCCACAGAATAAGGCTGTTTGTGTGGCTGTAGCTGATGCCGTCGTTTTTTGTTGTTTTTTTTGTTGTTTGTTTTAGTTTGGTAATTTCCACTTTGAATGCGTCTTATGTTCACTAACCCTAACCCTATGCCCTCCGACACTGTGGTGCTATAAATAACCACATGGTATATATATATATATATATATATATATATATATATATATATATATTTCAACAGCACTCTCAATGAATGGTCCAGCTCCAAAAATAGAAAACCTATTTGTGGCAGCAAATATTTTAATCATGGCTGGCTGCCACAAAAAAATGAATATGTGGGAAACCCTGCTGGTGCAAGGGTGGATTAAATCATTTTGCACTTTTATTGGCAAGCGGAGCCTCAGAGAACTTCCAATACTATTTTTGTGCAAAATTCAGTCTTCCAAATGGATTATTCAGTCAATCTAATTTTAGGTGTGGCAAAACTTACATAGAAAAAAAAGGCAAATAAAACCAAAATTTTCAATCCAGACTTTTCGAGGGCCCTTCTATATGGGCCCTGGATAAACAGTCCCTCTTTCCCCCTTACTACGACACCCCTGGGCATAACTATAACAGTACGGCAGAGGGAGAAAAAAGGTAAAAAATTTACTTAAACACTCTAGACTTTTAAAAAGTGAATGAGATTAGAGAAATGGCCCGATGGTCTCTTCTTTGAGGCTGAAAATGAAGAGAGTGTGGCTGAGTGTGAGCATGATGAATAGCACAGTTGTTTTCTAAATCGATAAAAAGGCACCGTCCTAATGTCCCAACCGACCCCACTCTCCCCTGTTGTTTATGTGTGAACAGAGTTGGAAGAGTTGAGGCAGCATGTTTTTGTCTTTTTCCAAAAAGTATGTGAAATGTCTCTTTTCCTTCACCAGCTTAAGTCCTAGTGGTGTAAAATAAATAGCTGCGCACACAGACAAACAGCAGCAGCGTTAACTCGATGATGTGTCTGCTGCATTCACAGGCTGCCTGCTGCGGTAATGAGGCGGTCTGAAGGAGTCTGGAGTCAAATTCCTGAACACGTAGGAGCTCCTCGCGCTGCTCCGACACGACGCACGACCGACGCAGGAGCGCAGCGAATAACGGATTACTGATCAAATCATCGATCAGACACGGATTTATATTTATTTCTTCTACTTTAAGCCTACAACACGTCATCGGATATCTATCCATTTTTCCCACAAAAAAAAAAAAAACACGACATGAAGATCTTTCCACTCCAGACCGTCTGTTTACGCGCAGCTGGACCCACTTGTTTGCCGTGAGAAGAAATGTAACAAGTATCAATACTTTAGTCAGAGAATGTTTATTATGGTCGAAGGAGCGCGCGTAAAGAGCCGGTTTCACACGTCATTCCAAAGAAGTGGAAAAAAATAACAGCCCGGGTTCACTTTTCCACAACGGAAATGAGCTCAGTCCCACTGCCTGGCTCCGCTTCTTCTAAAACATGGTCGATGTTCACTCCATGGAGCACTACCGGGATCTGATCTGACTTGTGCCCACAAACAGCGTGTTGTTGGTGGAAAGATGTTTGCTGGACTGATGGGGCTGGACTGTCACAGTAACTCTCTGCTTCACCACCGCGAGGTTATTGAAGGTACATCTTTTTCTATTTTATGTATCAGCTGCTGTGTCTCATAATAGTCATCAGTAGGGAGGATGATGATGATCACAAAGGCTGTTTTTAAGTTTTGATCAAGAGCTCAGTCACATTATTTTAGACAAATATACAAATGTGATGATTAGAAGAAGAAGCAAGTCGCTGGTGGTGAGAATATACAGACGCAAAACAAACAAATACAACAGCACAGTAGAGTCCTAAGTGGGCACAGAGTGGGTCTACATATTATATTCACTACAACTCTATAACAAGAACTTATATTTGCAAAGTAATACTTCGTGTCACTGAATAAAGCGACTGAAGGAGGATCTGCGGCTGTTTCTTCACACACTGACACTCACTCTGTCTGTTGTATGAATTCTTCTTAACACTCAGGTCAGAGAGGTCAAAGGCTCCCTACCACTCAGTGCTGAGTGCAGAGTAACTAAATACTTGTGTAGGAATTTCTTTAACATGTACACAATGTTCAGACACATGATGGCACTCCCCTTTATATTTTCTATCTTTTATAATTTACATACAGAGTTGTTTGTGACATATTCCTGTTTTTGACAGGATGCCCATAATTACACGTCTTCACTTCACCACCTTAGTGTGTTTTGAGGTCAAATTAATTAGCATTTATGCGCTGCAAGTCAATGTTTTGCAAGTCACAAGTAAGCCTAAAGTTTTTGCCCTCAAGTCCCAAGCCAAGACCGACGAGTCCGCAAGTCCTAGACTGGAGTTTCAAGTCCCAAACAAGTCTCCTACACTTTTCACCAAATATAGAGTAATAATGCATGCTTAGCATTAGCTCACTTAATATATTAATATTAACCTCATCCTTACCATTCTTTGTGCAACTTCTAATGTCAACCAAAGTTGGAATTTGCTGCATAACCGAGAGTAATTTTCGAAGGTATCAAGTATTATCAAGTCAAAAGGTTCAAGTCCATGTGAAATCACGAGTCGTTGCAAGTCTTTTTTGATTTTATCAAGTTGAGTCGAAGGCGATTAAATTTGTGGCTTGAGTTCACACCTCTGAACAACAACTGAAGAGAAGCAGAATTTACATCAATAAAAATAGAAATATGTCTGTAAATGATTGCATATTATACAAATATAAAACTATAGGTACTTATATCTACACACATTCATGCACCCATACATTCACACTCATACACGCATTTACAAATACAACCATACACTTTATTACAGGGGTGTAATATCAGATAATGGGACCCCTGGGCACAGATATGCAACCCACTTGATTTGGATTTCTTTGGGATCAGTTTGAGTCTTAATGTCACAAGGTTAAATTGTTAGTATTTTACTATAGTATGAACAAATTAAATAATCTTTTAGGTTTAGCTGCAATGATTAATTTATTAATCAATTAATTGATTGGTTGATAAACAGAAAATTGGCAACTATTTTGATCATTGAATCAGAATTTCTAATAATCCTTTAAGCAAAAACCCAAAATATTTGCTGGTTTAATGTCTCCTAATTATGAGAATTTGATGCTTTTCTTTATTATATATGATAATAAAACTGAACAGCTTTGGAATTTGAACTGTTTGATGGATAAAACGTACCATTTGAAGAAGTCACTTTGGGCTCTGGGAAATCACACCAGGCCTTTTTAAATATTTTCTTACATTTATTGACAATTCATCAATGAAATATGTGCAGATTAATCAATAATGAAAATAATTGTTAGTTGTTAGGTGGGGGGGTTCAGTCTCTGGCTGCTGTATCTTCACTCAGCTCAACCATATTCAGCTGGCGAACGGTCCTTGTGTGACCATACAGGAAGTGTGGAGCTGTTTTCTTATAAAAGTCTCACCATAGCAGAGCAGAGGTTTAAATCTGGATCATCATACATTATAGTTCAGTTTCCTGTCAGCCATTATGGAAATTTTTCCGGACAGAAAGACAGATTCACATCTAGGTCAGCATGTGTCACATTTATGGTCAAAGGGGGAAAAACCACACATTTCAACATTCATCGTGACTTTCACTTCCCTATTTCTGTCACTATGGTCGGTCACAAGTGGCGAGGTGTTGCACATCTGCCAAGCAGCGCTGTCTCTCAGGAGGCTGCTGACATGCAGATCTGCTGGTGTGTGGTGTCTGCTGGTGCTGAGCTTGTTCCTCAGACGTTTGTATTTTTATGAGATCCTCTGCATTCCTGCGCTCCTTGGCCGAAGCACTTTCAGCAACCAATGGGATGCGGTGTTTAACCTAAGGGCTCTGAGGAGGGCCTGTTTAATCTGCAAAGGTAAATAATCGGGCCTCTTCTGGCTGAGACGCTTTGTTTTCCCACACTTTGTGCTGAGTTTCTTCAACATTAGCAACAAGTTGCAGTGAGAAAGCTGCTATTGTTGCAGGGGGATCATTCGCTGGACCACTTTAGGTCTCCTATTAAGTATTTGCCTTTTTCTGCAGGAATTCCTGGCAAACTATTTTAGCACAAAGCCTGGCAGGAAGCAGCAAATGACATACCTCTGAAGGGCTTCAACTAAGATGTCGATGACCCCCAGTACACACACACACACACACACACACACACACACACACACACACACACACACACACACACACACACACACACACACACACAATGGGCCCTTAGGCATTTCCTTCCCCTTTACTGAGAAGAGCTGTCTTTGTGTAATCGAAGTCTGACGAGGATACAGTAACACTTTCTATCAGCAAGTCCTTCTCCTTTCAACTCCCGAGCTCTTTGACTCTCTGGAGTGGGCTCTATGTTATATCTTGACCACACCAGATGGCGGATGGTTGTGTTTTGTACCTACGCAGAGTGTTGAGTTTCTTAAATTGGTAATGGAACAGTGGCCACGTCTGCAAAGACACACTAATGGAGCTGCATGTAACCTGAGCTTTAGTGTGGTGGTCCCATCGGACTGAAAACTCTACACACACATACAAACACAGCCTGGGCACAATGGGAACACCCCTCTGTTACACTCACTGCAAATCCAGACCTCCCATCAGTCTATCCCAACTCTCTCTTAAGTGGAGTCTTTTTGTGTCTCTTCCTCTTGAGTCACATGGGAGGGTTTGGGAGTGACATCACTGGAGGTCATGGGGGATTTAGCAGGAGGCTACGGTTGCTTTGTAGTGGTCATGGGTTGTTTGAGATCTTGCGTTCCTGTCATGACGTACAGCTAGATACTGAATTGGATAATGTCTATACTAAGTACAGATGTGTTTAATTGTTACTAATGTATAATTATGCCATTAATTTTTTTATAGAAAAACTATAACAGGATTTTACAATGACAGCAGCATGAATGCCCCCAGTGTTTTCAGTACAAAAGTCTATGTGTCAGTGTGTCTCTGTGTCTCTCTGTGTGTCTTGTGTGTGGGAAGAGAAAATTGAGAGCCAGAAGTGAAAGAGAGAGAGCAGCGCAGCTGTATACAAAGGGGCTGTTGATTCCCAACATTTCAGCCTGTCTCCTCTCTGAATCCTACACATTATATTAATCATGTGGAGCTGCAGCAGGTGTCTAGCTCCGAACACAAACTGCTCTTTATCACCCTGCGCCAATTTTCAGACCAAATGCTGTTTACACTGATGTTTTATCGCTTCTCATTGCTTGGGTTGGCTGTCTGCAGTTGTTTTCCAACCATTTCTGTTATGGACCCCACCCCCATATGAACCTATAACATTTTATTCATCCAGAAACAGTATTGAGGAAATCTGTGAGAACATGAGCCCAGAGGTGCCGCCAACGGGTGGCCAGAGGGGGGCCACAGCCACACTTATACAACTGTTGTATCACCTACTGACCCCCATTCACAAAAATTAGGGCTGTACCCGAATCAGGATTATGTCTGTTATATCAGAGTCATTTTTTTTCTTTTTACCATATTAAGTTTTACAGTTTAAGCAGGGCGTTCAGTGTGACAGTGACATTCATGTGATATAGTAAACCATCTAACAGCACTGACAATAGATTGCAAAAGGCATAAGATAATGTTATCTCTGAGCCTCACAGTGTAGAGTATCTCTTCCTCTGCGTCACTGCATCGCGTCCGCTGCAGCCTTTAGCAAAGACTAGTTTGACAGTCAAGAGCACTCACTCCATAGCAAAGTCTTGGGACCAAAAACATCTCCAGAAATACACTGCTTAGCAGACTGACTACCAAAAAACTCAAAAAAAGGACTACCCAACTTGAAGCTATCTCAGGAGACTGAGGGGTCTCCCTGAATCTCTGACATTCAGGGGTCAGCCCTTACAAAAATAATCAAAAACTCAAGACCATCTTGTGATGGGATCACTCCAGCCATAACACAGCGATCAACAACACAGTTTGCCATGATCACATACACACACACACACACACACACACACACACACACACACACACACACACAGACTTACAAAATGAAACAATATCAGCCATCACAACGTTTAGGCAGTTGGTTATCACTGGGGGCCTCTATGTGGTGTTTCTGAACTTGATTGGCCTTGTTCCCAGTAAACATTTTGTTTCTTAAAATCAACATACTCATTCAAAATAAAGCTGTATATTTGTCTCTTTAAAGGAAAAGGAGCCTATTTTAGGAATGATGAATCGCCTAACATGTATATTTACATATCACATTAAGACAGGATTGTTGTTGAACACTAATTGTTAACTGTGCTGGTGTCAGTCTGTGCACATCAGATAATTAGCATCATTGACTGCAAAATAGGAAACAAACGTGTATATCAGGATGCAATTCCTTGACTCCATATTGGCATTGTTTTCGAATAGTCTATATACTTAAACAGCGTAATGACATTTCTGAAATTCAGTTATGGTTGTTTGATTTTGTTGCCACCCCAAGATTTTCAATGACCCCCATCTGGCAACCCTCATGAAAAAAGTCTGGGGGCACAGCTGCATGTAATGCATATTTCTTTACTCCTCCTCTCTGTACAAGTGACAAATGCTGGTCAAACTCTCCCCAAACTTTCCTGCTATGTTGACAGTGAATCTGTAAGCAGGATACTGATTTTAAATAATGTTTTCTTTGACATTAACAATTAAACAAACGACAACAAATAGCCGACATATGTGAGAGATGTTGCTTTAGTTACAAACCCAAATTCAACTGACTGTACAGTTCTTTGTAGATCCCCTTAGGACTACATGTTTTACAGCTGCAACTTCACTGTTGTGCTTGATTCTCAGTGCTCTCATCACTCTTATTTTAGCAACAGAAAGCTGTGATCAACCCCACTGTACACTGCTTTCTCATCACCAAACAACACTCAGACAGTTACCAACAAGCTGCTGAACATAAGGAAGCATTTAGCTGCTAAAGAGATAGATATCTCCTTTAACAGTTGGTCGAGATCAGACAAGCGCTAAAAGGAGATTATTGCAGTGGACAAGCACCTGACTTCACATGAATGCTAATGCTGTAGGCAGCTGTTTGCTATTAATGTTTAAGCCAAATTAACTTTCTAGTACTTCATTCCTACCACAGTTAGCGGGTGCACGCAAGTTTTTTAAACGTGGGCAAACCTGCTAAATGGCTGTATTCACACTGCCAATGAATTTACCGCTGGAGAGCGAGTCAGCCTTTCTGTCAGCTGGCGTGTGTGTATGTGCGTTGTCTTGTTGATGTGTCTGTGTGACGTCACGGACAGGCAGGAGAAGAGGTAAACAGTATACAGCAGCAGGAACAGAGGTTTTTGAACATTTTTCAGTGGTTTCTTCTCATTATTTATCTCTTACTTAATAAGTCCCCCTTTCAAACCCGTGTAGATGTATTTGCATTGGTGTTTTAGCATTGCCTCGGAGGAGATAGGGGATAATTAGTGAAGGCGCGTCATTGCATCTCGCCGCATCTCGCCAATTAAAGAGCTGAAATTACTGCATTTGCCTGGGTGTTGTGTTCCAATCAATGCCAACTGCAGAGTCATTTGACCTGGGTGTGAATGGCAATTGTACGCATTCCCATTGTATTAAAAAGCCAGATGTTAGCGGGTGTTTGCAGGTCTTTTGTGCAGTGGAAATGAGGCTTTATACAAGTTACAAGTTATACAATAAAATGTCAGTGTTGTGTTTAAAACTCATTCCATTGCCCCAAGTGGCATTAAAAACTCAAATAATGCAGCTTTAATCAATGATTTTGATCATTGATTTTGTATAATGTCTTTGACTGGGAAGAAAAGAGAAAAAGGCCTCAAGCAAAGATTTGTCCAAACTACATTAAACATGTCAAACGAGCCACAATAATAGAGCTTGTAGTTTTCCTGTTGGAAAGGATATTTCTAGCTTAAATCTCAACAACATTTCTCAGAGCAATTGTGTTTGTTTTATGTTCAAACATGAAACAGATTCATTCAGCTTTACTTCCACTCCGCCTCTGTAACATGGCCTTCCCCCCAGTGTGAGAACCTCTGGTGTAGGGCAACATGGCTGTGTTTTCAAAAATAAACAAATTCAGATGTAACTTCAGGCATTATTGTTCATGCAGTCCACTCCTCCTCTGAGAGGCGTGTCTTAAATCAAAATGACTGTGTGGCTTTGGTATTTCCCAACAGCTGGAGCAGAACTCTGGGGAAATGTCACACATCTGCCAAAGTTGTTTTTCATTCAGTTAGCGCCGCTAGCTTCAAGGGCAGAGGGGTGGGAAAAGTCATTCTGGTTTGGTTATCAGAATATTGACATATGATGCTTTACGTTTTTGTGTAATTGGCACAGTTAACATCACATTTTCGTGATGTCCTCCATGATTGCTCAGTTAATCGTGCCAGTTGTATGAGCTCACTCTTTATCTTCCTAATGACCGTGTTGTCCAGCTTAATGGTTAATCTGTGCATCGACAGGTGGCAGAGCGTCAGGGACAGCTGGCAGCTCTGCTCGTAAGAGGCTCCACCGAAGGCCAGGGTACATGAGAGGAGAGCAGTCCAGACTACAGAGCACTACTCCTTGGCAGGGGGAGGAGGAGGAGGAGGAAGAGGAGGAGGAAGGGAGGAATACTTGCGTTAGGAATGGAAAATCTGGACGTCACAATGACATCACAGAGGGAACCAGCGCTCAGAGTCTAACGCCTGCTGTCAAAGTGTCCTTAATGAATCAGCAACAGCCTGATAAACTCACATGTAGCACCTGGAAGAGTAACAGTTTCCTCAGCTCTGTTGCCCCTGTGGACTGCAATGGTGTTAACAGTATATCCACCCACCAGGGTCCGTCCTCTTTGCCCCAGAATGAACTCAGGTTAAGCCCAAGCCCGGCCCTCAGATCCCCACAAGAGGACTCCTTCAACTCCAGCTTCAGTTTCATCCAACAGTCTCTCAACTCCAGCCAGAGGACCGACACAACCACGGTCACACCAACCCGGGATCCAGAACCACTAAATCAGTCCACCAATGCACCTAGTTCACTGAAAACAAAACCAGCGACCTTTTCTATTTTGCACAATGTCTCAAAACAGTCAACTCCCGTCCAATCACAGCCCCCAAACAGCCATGCGGAGAAAGAGGAGCTGTCATTAGGCAGGAGGTTTTGGCGGGACTGTCTGTGGGGTGACAGGGAGGTTTCGCCCGACCTGCCTGACTGTGACTCCCAATCTCTGGATATAGAGATCACCTCCTCACTGTCAGTGGATTCGGACACCGCCTCTGCCTCCTCTGTCACCTCTGGCTACGAGAGCGCAACGCCTGCCTCTGACCAAGGCTGGGACAACCTGGTGAAGAAGTACGAAGGTGTGCTGCAAGACTGCCTCCAAAACAACCGCACTCACACCAAGGTGGGAATAATGACACCTTACTGTAGTCACTATTACCTTTATTGAGCTTAAAGAGACAGTTCGCACTAAAAATCATAAATACATACTTTTATTTGTAGTGCTGTTTATCCATCTAGTTTGTTTTGGTGTGAGTTGCTCAGTGATGGTGATATCAGCCATAGAGATGTCTGCCTTCTGTCAATATAATGGAGCTAGATTACACTCAGCTTTTGGTTTTCAAAGCGCCCAAAAATTACATTTGAAAAAATCAACAGCAGTGTCTCTTTCAAGCAGTGTTAGTTAGCTTAGTGTTGCTTGGTGAGCTAGCAGTCCTGCGTGACATGGTTTGCGGGTGTAGTTCGGTAGAAAGGAAATAGTTCCTACATGAAACTCCTCACAACAAGTTGAGTGGATTATCTTGATAAAGCGAGTCATGATTTCTGGAAAGAGACATTGCTTTTGGGTTTTTCAAACATGCCATCTTGTTCTATTACACTAGCGAGACGGCAAACATCTCTACGGCTGATATCTCCAACACTCGGCAACTCGCACAATCTAGTTGATGAACAGCTCTATAGGTCAGAGGAAAAAATATGTATTTTTGATTTTGGGGTGAAGTGTCCCTTTACATTGTCTGTGGCAGACAAATGAACTTGTCTGATAGACTAATGATGACGTGGTTTTAAATTTCATGCCCAGTCCTAAACTCACTGACCTGCTGTCACTTTGACATGTTGGTCATTGCACCCACACTTTCTGTTTTTGCCCGTGGTGACTGTTCACAGAGCGTTGTCCTGTGGACTGTTAGGTAATCTGTTCCGTCTTCTGTCTGTTTTGTCACTCTTCACAGATTGAGTCCATGATGTTGAAGCTGCAGCGACTTCAGCAGAAAGCCATTTTGGATGACGACTATGACGCAGGTGAACTAAGACTTTCAGTTGAGTCACTGCTTTAAGAAGTAGGTCATTGCAGCTTTGTGCTGTAGTTGTGGATGGATTGTACGGTTTACCTTGAACTAACTTGATTTTCTGATGTTTAATGCATTTTTTGTGATGAAATTATTTTATCCTCTAAGATCACATTGTTCTTATTTTGTATGATGTAAAGAGGACTGTTGACAGTGAAAAGGGAATGAGTGGACATACAGTAACTCCTTTTATATCAAGCTTTCACTGACACTGTTCAGTCAGTACGCAGACATTTATCAGTTTGACTTTTAAGTTGAGGACAGATATGGGAAGTCCCCCTGTTGCCTTTATTGAATTTGGATCTCTTGCTAACTGAATTAGTCGTGGATCACACTGAGATGTTTGATAAAGCACGTGAGGACACACACACTGACTGAAGTTGAAGAACTGGTTTGTTGTTGACTCACTGACATATATTTCAAATGTACAGGAGAGTTCAGTGACTGAAACTCCCCAGGGATTGTGATGTGATATGTATGTGTGTGTAGACAATTTGTGTTATTGGAAGATTATTAAGGATGATACCTCTTGCTTTGATAATTAGTTTGACAGTTGAGTTGACACTGACCATAGTAGTGGTTTTATGTGTCCATGTCGGAGACAGCCATGGTTGGAGGCATTGTGTTTTCGAGTTATCTGTGTGTCCCATTCTCGTGAACACAATAATTCAAGAATGCCATGAGGGGATTTCTTAAAATTTGGCAGTAACATCCACATCCAACACTAGCAAGGAACTGATAAAATTTTGATGGTCAAGGTCACTGTGACTTGCGCCCTTATTATTCTCATGAACACAATATCTCAAGAACGCCCTGAGGGAATTTCTTCAAAATTAGCACAAACGTCCACTTGGACTTAATGAAAAACTGATTAGATTTTAGTCGTCAAGGGTCAAGGGCACTGTGACCTCAGAAAAAATGTTTTTGGCCATAACTTAAGAATTCATTCCTTAAAAGAATTACAAAATTTCACACACGTCTAAAAGGATAAAAAGATGAAGTGATGACATTTTATATTCAAAAGGTAAATGGTCAACTTTACTTTGACATCATAATGTTCTGCAAAAACACTTCTTTGGCCATAATTTAACATCATAACTCAGATTCTAGAAACACTAATCTCGGGTGTCCACCTTGAAACTGTGCTGACTGTATAGATCCTCTGTGCTGCCTGCCTGCTTGAAGATGTGCGTAAAGTATCCACAAAATTTGTAGCTTCTTTGCAGCAGCATCCATATTTGAAACTGTCATTGCTGTACGTGTGTCTGCAACTGCAACTTGACTGGTTTGCCGAGGCATAAAACGGCTATAAGGTAATTCTAGTTTGTATCATACGCTGAAGGGTTGAGCAGAGTCTGTCCAGATCACTACAAATTAGTGCTCGCCACATCAGATCAATCAGCCAAGTAAAACTAAAACCTGGACATTGTAAAACTAGCAACAGAGAGCAGGCAAAGCTGAAACAAATTACACTTTTATTTACAACAAATACCTGAGTCTTCAAATCTAACAAATTTAATCTGGACTTTATTTTCAGTCTGTCTCCAGAGTATTTGTCTAGCTGGCCTGAGGAAAGTTTATTTTCAAAAGAAGACTTTATTCTGACCTATTTCTTAGAAACTCGTGACAAAAGTAAATACCAACATCTGCTGTAGACCTTGAACTATTTAAGCAGAGTGATTATTTGGGTCAGTGTGTCTTGTCAGGTTTTCTGTTTGCCTTTTGATATTGTGCATCACAAAACTCTCTGACTCGGGCCAGGGAAGTTTTTTCCCACCCGTTAACCTGCTGTTTTTCTGTCAGCAGGAAGCCTGAAAACAAACTTTCCATGAAATGTCGTAAACAAGAAATAAGCCAGCTGATTAGATTTCCCTGCTGATGAAGATGTGGATCTTATCAGTCATTATTTTTAAACTTAACTACAAATCCAGCAGAAAGGTTATCGCTTTTACAGGATCCAGAAATAAAGAATTCCCATGATTTAAATTATATGAATTCTGACTTCTTGGAAACAGCAAGCTGAGATTTGTTCAGCATTGACAGATGTTTGCTCTTTAAGTGCCTCCTAGTCAGGGTATAATTTGGTAATTGAATAAATGTGCATGCAGACGTGTTACTTCAGTGAATGTAGGCTACGTAGTCGTTAAGAGCTAGAGAGTAATCTGCTTTTGGTACAGTCACAACAAGTTTTTACATTGGCTTCAACTTTCTGTAACTAAAACCTTTTAGCATGTTTGTGCATGTTATTCACTGTGTATTTGTGCGTTTGTCTGTCTGTGTGCACAGCTGAGCGTTTTGGGAAAAAGCTGGAGGAGCTGTGCAGGGAGCGAGGTGCCCTGAAGCTGGGTTTACCCTCCACGCAGCCCAGCGTGGCTCTGTTTCTGGAGCGGCTCAGACAGGTGGTGCACAGCGCCCTCCAGAGGGCAGAGTGCAGCCAGTGCAGGTCAGTCTCAATGATGCATTATTAGTGTGTATACAACTCGCACTTACATCCACATGGAAATGAACATCATGTTGTGTAGTTGCAGTCATGCTATTTATATTATATTATCAATATAAATAGACCTATCATAGTAATAAGGAGCTACAATTTTGATAGTGAGGTATAATTTTTCTTCCTTATTGACATACAGAAAATCACAGGTTTAAAGAGGACCTATTCTGCTCAATTCCAGGTTCATATTTGTATTTGGGTTTTTACAAGAACATGTTTACATGCTTTAAGGGTGAAAAACTGTTTTCCTCTTAATTTCTGTGCTTGAACTCCTGTATTTACTTTGTCTAAAATAGTCTGTTTTAGCACCTTTAAGACCACCTCCCAAAAAAGCCTAGTATGCTCTGATTGGTCAACAGTTCCAAGTCTCCAGTATCTCGGTATATCTGCACGATCACTGCAGCCAGGGAATGACTGTAACGGAGTATAGTGGCGCTTTCTAACATGAAAAGATCACCAGTAAAAGCTTTAAAACCAAAATCTTCACAACAGGACATGTACAAGCAGGATTCTGATCCAAAATCAGCAGGAAAGTCACAACATGGGCAACCAAGAGTACAGGTTTCCCCAACATTTGTGTGTGTTAATGTAAACACTTCTAGTAACGTACCTGTAGCAGATGACCCTGTAAAGGAATCTGTCAGGGGCTGACGTCAGCTTGTACCTAGAACAAAAGTTTGAGACAGAGTAATCAGAACGGTTTGAATTCTGCAGGTTTTGCTGACAGAGATTATTTTTTACTTTACTTATTTGAAACTTTGGCCACATTTTATTTGACATCCAATATAGTAAAATTATATTTACTCGTATCACAGAAACATAGGAAAACCATACTATGTTATCTTTAATAATGTTTTAACTTTTTAATGGCAATGAGCTACAAGGTAACATAAATTATGATCCACCCCTATGCTGTTTCAGATTCATTTTATGACAACATTTATATATTCAGACAACACAATTGTTTATGCAATAACCTTATATCACAATCTGATACTATTACATTGTGATAAGCAATAGCAGTGTGTGTGCTATGCAGCCCCTACTTGGTTCTTTGTATTGAAGCAGGGTTTTTAAGATGTTTTTAATGCCACTCGGAATTAAACTGAAAACCAATTTTTCAAAATTGACGATAAAAAAACATGAACTGGCATAAATGACTCAGGGTTTGGGACAATATTAACCAAATGTTTATGTGACATAAAGCAATAAAGTTTTGATAAAGTTAAAAAGTCTGAGGATTTACTTCAAATGTTGAAAAAAAATTCAAACTTTCTTCCTTTATCCTGACCTGGGTGACGGAGATGTGAGAGTCATTCAGTAACATATTAAAAAATATTACATAATAGTACATATTACCAATTTTCTTAGATTTTACAATGCAACATCTAAAAAAGAAAAGATTCATATTATCCTACATCCAATGTCTTAGCATTTTTAAGACTTCTGAGTTCGATTTAAGATACTAATGCCAGTTAAGGCTTTATTTTTAGATGATTGCAGGAAGTCAACAGGTTGTTCAGCTCTCTGTGAAATGTGCATTTTGGCAGCTTTATATGGTTAAATTGAGTTTATGAGCTTTATCCTGTGATCATGATCACACTTCATCTTCCATTATAATGTTGCAGGACAAAGCAGTAAGAGAGGGATGTTAAAAATAGCCTTTGCAACAGGAAGGGATTCAGGTGGGGCCTCTCCAGAGAGTATCCTGAACAAATGCAACCTAAAGCTCATACAGCAATGCTGTGTTTCTGTGTTTTCCACACGTCTGTATCACAGTTTTTTAGATGCTGAAAAACTGGGACAAACCACACCCCATGGTCATACACCATTTATTTCTAATTCATCGAGTTGGACAAAGAGTGAAAAAAGCAGCAAGAAACTAATTTAAAAAAAGCTTTAGTTGTAAGGTTAGATTAAATATTAATGTTCCAGTGCATAATGTCCTGCCCATATAAAGTCCCTTAAACTGCCCCCGAGAGAGAACTAAAAAGGACTTGAATATGTGTCTGGAGGTTATAAAAATGTATTAAAGCAGCAATTTAAGATGTGAAAACATCACTGCTGAGGCTTTTGTAGTGACTGTCTTTTTGTGACTGGTCATCAGGGAGACTGTGGAGCCTGATGCAGGGGAGCAATGCGAGTCACTGCAGGGTCCACTGCATCGAAGAGATCGCCTGATCCAGGAGAAACGGCTGGTCGAGGTAATTCAGCTCACATTATGTCATAGAAATTTACAATCGTCATTTTTGTTTCATTTGTGTAAAGTAATACTGATAAATGTGAATCATTTAAATCATTTCATTTTTTTTGTTTTTTTTTGTTAATATCAGAATTAATAAAGTGGAGTTTCGGGTTCAATGCTTAAATACAGTGCTTAATGTACTTGTTCTGATAACTGAAGTACTACTACTTCATTTAATTTATTATAGAATCTCCGTTAGCTTAATCAAAACAGGGGCCATTTTTTCAATAACAACTATTAAAAGTACAATCTTACGTCCAACGTATGAGCAACACCTGACAATTAATGCAAGGATCATTAATAAAATGTACGCAGGAGGAGATAGCTGAGCTGCAGCGAAGGCTAACGGAGCTGAAGGACCGCAGTCGATGCCTGGAGCAGCAGATCCAGCAGGAGGAGCAGCAGGTGGAGGCCGAGGAGCTGGAGGGCTCTGTGCTGAGGAGCTGCACCGTGGCGCAGCTCCGCGATATGAGCCGAACCCTGCAAGACCTCGTCACCTCTGAAAATCGCATGCAGATCTCCGTCTCTCCGTCACCCTCAATGCTCAGGTCAGCGTCACACACGTGCAGAATATTTCAATGGTTGGGTAAAGTCTCAAACCAAAGTGTGCCCTTTAAAAAAATTTAATTTAAATGCTTTATTCTCGTTAGAATTAATGTATTAGACATTTTCAGATTTCATCAATTTTTTTCTAATTTTAAATATAATATTAGGCTCCACTAAAAAAAAAAAAAAAAAAAAAAAACTAGGTAATTTTTTAATCAAACCTACGGCTCCTTGGCACAGGACACAAGGATATTTACTTATGTCTTTTTTTACATGATCAGGCACATAGAGACAGTCAAATCCATAGAAAAAAGGAAACATATATGGATGTATTATCGGCTTTATGCTGCCCAGACGGTGTGTGCTTCTTGCGAAAAATGTGCAAATTTATGTAGAAAATGTAAATGTCAAATTGAGCCTTGGGAGTGTTCTGCAAAGCAGCATCTTCACACATCATACATTTGCATTTTACAGCTAACAGTAATACGTTTATTGATTATCAGTTTTTTATGCTCTTTTTATACAATGTGAGACACACAAGATACACCTAAAATATATGCTGACAGCTCAGGTCAGAGACATTTTGACAGAACATGACACAAACTCACCTGTTATCATGCAGCTGATGGTTCCCACAGATCCTGCAGTTCTGTCAGTCACCAGGTGGGGCTGCTAGAGAGCTGCGAGTGGGAAAGTGACACAACCACAATGATCAGTCCATGAATGTTTCCCCTGTCTCAAGTCACGTATTTTCTTATCATTAAATTAGCTCGTTTGGAGAAGGATGTGTCACTGCAGATCCTCCATTCACTAAATCTTTGCCTCCCAGCTTCATTCGTCCTCTGACAAACAAAGTGGCGTTTTGAATAAATCTTGCAGCAGGACTGTTTCGTCTCGTGCCAAGAAGGTACAACTGAGTCGAAAGCATAACACCATGTTACAACCCGATTAGCTTCTCAAATGGTAGCATGGAAGAGTTTTGACAATTAAATAAGGGAATACAGATGTTGTATTTTCAAAACAGCTAAAATTGGATACACTCTTGGATTTGGGATGGATGCAAGTGCAATTTTTGATGATATCTTGTGCCTATGAAGGTTTGAAAGCGCCTTATTGTGAGCGCAACGTAATGCAATAATTGTTTAACATTTCACGAGGACTGATTTGTTTATTTTCAGGTTCAGCAAGGATGTATCAAACAGCCACAAGTACTTTTCCTTTACTCCTTGCATCCCCCTGTGCCCCCAATCCTCTTCTCTCACACCTGCTCGAACCTGCTTTGAATTTTAATGGTTTTTTTCTCAGATGCAAATGATTGCTTTGCATCATATCCTCTGAAGTTAATAGCTTGCGACGGAGCACCCTGGAAAGCCTCTCTGTCTTGCCACTCGTTAGAAAGACATGTAAATTGTACTTATCGCCTTCTCGGTGGCGTGACCCACCATCACAGACATAATTTGATATCTGACATATTCTCACCCCAACTGGAACACATTTATTTTCCCCACTGATTGAAATTGCAACCCCAGATTGGATATTCAGCTGCACATCTCCGGGTGGCGAGCTTTGGGTCATCATGATGATTGTGTTGCTCGCGGTTCCTTTCACAAATAACAGATTTCTTTCTCGGATCAAAATTTATTTCCTTTTGGGTACTGGATTAAAGATATCCGCCCTATACGGAGCAGCTGCATCCCTAAAAAAAGGGGTCCTGTTACACTGATGTTCAGAGACAACATTTTACTCTGACTCACCCTAAACATCAGTTTGAATAACACGAAGAGGACATACTTGTTTTTGTGATTTGAGACGATTAGGACTATCTCAAGGTGACTGTGAGGCGCATGATGGATTTTATGCTCCCTTTATTCACATCTGCTAATTGATTTATATCTGTGTCACTGAATAATGTGACCTTAATGGCTCGTCCTGTTTGCGTGTTTACAGAAATAGCATTTGTGAAATTAATTTTGATATCTGAAACTATCATTGAGAGAGGTATACAGTAGTACAGACAGTTTACAGCTCCAGAGGGGGCGCTAACGGCAAGTGTTATCAATCGCCTTCGTTTTGTGTTAGAAGTTACAAGAAACAGACCTTATTCAGATGACCTGAGTGACCTCGAGGTGGTATAAGGATATAATATTTAAGAGATGTATGAAGCCTGTATGTCATATACATGCAGTATTTTGAAGTCTATACAGTACTTTACAGGGAAAGGATGCAAGAATTGGTGTAATATCTATAATATCTACCTACGGTCAGCTTGGTTGCAGCATTTCGAGTCATAACTGCTTGACCAGGACCATAGACTGTGTGAAAACAATGGGCATAGCTATGGTGACAGCACCCATTGGTTGGCCATCACCAAGAAGAAAAAAAAAGCTTTCTGCAGCCAGGAGTGACCATATTTGGCCAAGTAGAGCTGTGGATGAGTGAGGGGCATCTCTTAGTTATAGACTGGAGCCATTCCTGTCACTCAAAGTGCCCATGTCCTTAATTATGTAAAACTTTAAGCCTTAATTAAATGTAAATGAGTGAGTTCTGAGAAAAAAGCATACTCATACAGTTATCATGAATGTTGAAATTAGCTATAGAGACCAAAACGGTTTGTTTTTGTATCTGGCTGTGAACATGTTTATTTCTGCTGTGAAGTTGGGCATTTAAACACAGGGATCTATGGGGATTGACTGGAGTCAGCCTAAAGTGGCCATCTGATGAACTGCAGTTTTTGGCACTTTTGGCACACTGTTTTGGCTTCATTTTTCAGCACTGGAGGTTGCCACTTGTGTGAGACAGGAAAAAAAGAGCATCATAATAGTCTCTGCCTAAAACGATGGGGGTTATGATTAGTGATTTTTAGATATTTAATGCATTGATCTGATTTTAGTGGTGTTGCAGATTTTGAAGAAGCAGGTTTGCACAAACTTGTTTATAAAAGGGACAAAGTCCAGATGCTGGCCAAAAATTACACTTAGGGTTTCTTGTGGAGGATTTAACATTGCTGGCCAGAGTACTGATGCAGGATTTCACATTTGAGACAAAGTTGTCTGAGCCAAAAAGAAGAATTTTGGGTTTTGTCACAATTCAATTTGAAATGACAGACACAAATCATGTCTCGGGCTAGTTTGAGCTCAGCTATGTTTACCAGATTTTTATCCACTTGATTTAAAGAGTTAAACTACTTTTAAAAACTGACAAGAGCTTTCGAGGTGTTCCTTTATAAAAGATATAAAATATTCAGCAGCTGTCTTGATATTTGATTAACCACTCAGTTTTGCAGCCAGATGAGTAGATTAAAACTGTGGATTTTTAATCCTGTTATTGACAGCCTCTGATTTTACTTAAAGCCCCCAAAAGAAAGAAAAAACTTTAAGTACTGCACCGTAAAGTTTGTTTCCTTTTTTTGCAGACTCCAGGAGCAGGAGCAGGCTCTGAATCTGTCCATCAAGGAGGCCACTGCTAAAGTAAGTCACTGTTCCTCTGACCCGGGGCCACAAACAACTCAGCCTCCCTCAGCATGCCAACAGTGACTGAATGTGTATGTGAATACCTAATGAGTAGTAAGTCAAACTAGAAAGCTTGTAGTGTGTGCCAGCGTTAGTGTATTAAATATGCATACTAAATGTCACTTCTTATTTGACAAGGCAGTAAACTGTCCGTAGTTGCATGTAAGAGTGATGTAAGGGTTGCCATTTTGACAAAATTCCCCCTTAAAAATGCACCGTAGAACAGTACCACACTAGACAAAAAAAATATATACAAATATCTAATGTATGGAGTATTTCTGAAAAAATAAACAACTGAATCTGTACCTGACCACTGTAGTTTGCAGCCCTTCAGCAATAAGCAGTGTCAGAAAAATACTTCTTACAGTGTACAGTCTACAGTGTTTTTACCAGTTTAATTCACAGTGCCTGTTTGTTTTTAAGAGGACACAACAAAAACCTCCAAAACAATTCTAACCGGGAGAAGTTTCAGCTGGTTTCCTCACCACTAGTTGCCACTAAATCCCCTTAAATCTTACACACCGATATTTTAATAGTAGAAGTTTTCATTTTTACTTCTTAGCAGCTTTGGCCTGTGGATTTCATAGGTGTATGTGTTCTTTGTCAAGTATCTGTTGAACTAGCTTTGGCGGGTTTTCAGTGTGTGTCAGTGGTGTATTCCCGTGTGTGAATGGCTTTGCATGTTTCCCTTTGAATGTGCTGTGTCTCTGGAGTTTCCTCTTGCTTCTCAAGGATTTGCTTTTTCCTCTCACTGATCTCTATACATAGATCTCTGCAGCTGGAAAAAGCCAGAAGCAGCAGAAATCCGTAAGAAGTGGTTTAAGGATAGAGGGAAAGAGGCACAGCAGGGGCCAGGGGGCTCAGAAAAGACCTCTTTACTGTTTCTGTGTCCCTTAGAAAGCCGTCCTCAAATGGTTGGTCGAAGCTTCAACTGTACCTCAAAGGAATGTAGGCTTTCCACGAAGAGACACCTCAATCACAAGATGGTCCATTGTTGCGTTGAAATGAAAAGTTTTGTCCCTAAATCAGATATCCACCATGTGGAAAATGGCACACCTGCTGTGACGAAGTGATTGCTGGCATGAAAGTAACTTTCGCTTTCTCGATTGACTTGCTCAAAATTGACAAATAGCCTGATGTTCTGAAATTAAATCACCAATGTCAGAATTTCTACAGTTTGAATAGCACTCCAGAGCAGTTTCCACCCCATGTAATGCATGAAATAAAATTATGCAAGCCTGTTTGAAAAAACAGTTTTCTGTATTTCTGTGGGAAGAGAACTCCCTGGAGATGTTCCGCCTCAGAAATACCAACCTATTTGACAGCCTTTTCAAAGTGTTGCACAAAACTGTGTCAGATTTAAGAAGAAAATGCGTCAGAAAATCCGGCTCCACATCCCTTTGAGTGGTGAAAATAGTTCCTCAAAAGAAGGAGGCGCATCATGGGTTCTGTATCTGGCTGTTGCTCAAAGTGAATACATTGGAAGGAACAGAGGTTTAAAGGGCAGGGCGAGGGCAGATGGGGGCCAGACAGGCTGTATCTGAAGTCATCAACTTCTCTGTGAACACAGCAGAGCTAAGGTGCTGCATCCCCATCAGGCCCCGTGACATTCAGGGCCTTTTTTCCTCTCTGACATTCTAATGGCATCTTTTATGGAGATTTCACATTTCCCTGTCCGTCCACATGAAAGGAGACGCACTCTCTTTCATTCTAAAGGTTAGAGACAAGGTAACACATCAGGCGTTGATGCTCTGCTGTGTATTCAAAGCAGGGCGAGCTCAGAAGGACGGAAATGAATCTGTAAGGTCTTGTAAGAATGAGTGTCAAAAAAAAAGAAAATGAAAGCGGAATTGGAAATGAGCTATGCATCCTGTGGGAACCATGTGTCTGCAAAGGTTTTGTTAGTTACCACCCTCCCCCCCGTTCTCTCCTCAGCCTCTTCTGCTTCTTTTCCCCAGGTGGTCATGAGTCAGAGGCTGGGCAGCAGCCTAAGGAGGAAAGTCAGTGAGACTGAAACTCAGCTTTTAGCACTGCATGAAGCCAAGCTGGCAGCCATCTCAGGTAACTCTCCACTCAACCACACCCCAACGCGACCCTTCCTACATTTCACATCTTCTGTTTACCTCATTTACTTGAATCGCCCACCGTTAGCCTCACTTAATTACGCTATTAATGATGGAGGCGCTCATTAATGGACGGTGTAAGCCTAATGTCCTGTGGTGCACCGGTGCAGGTAATGACTTCAGCAGTGCCAAGGAGCTGAAAGCTGAGATGAAGGCAGTGTACCTGGAGCGGGACCGGCTGGATGCCTTGGCCAAGAGGCTGCACAGTCTCAGCTCGGGAAGCAGCCAGGAGTTAGCCAGGATGAAGGAGCAGCGGCAGCAGCTCAGGCAGGAGCTAGAGCAGAGGGAGGCCCAGCACGGTGAGTCACTGAGGCCAGTCTACATCAAGATAACACTGTTTTCATCCCAAAGGAGACGTTGTGCTGCTCTGGGCAAATACGATCCCTTCTCTAGTCCTGAACTTCATTCAAACTTGTAATAACACAAGAATTAATGACTGGAGTTTTTCTGGCAGCATGGCAGTGGACAGTAATGAGTGGCATCCTGTTTGCTGCGTTCAAATGGAACTTGTGAGCTCATAGTTACCACATGCTTGATGTTCAAGTGGTTAAGTCCTGAGAGCACCGCTGCTAGGCAACGGCAGCATGGATGCTACTTTCGGCGTCTAGAGGCCACCGAGGCTAACGATTTAGCAAGCTAACAAGCAGGTCACGTAACGCAAGTAATGCAAAGGCGGTGTGAGAGGAAAAAAAAAAGAGGCCATTGGGAATATTAACATTTTCCTCAGACATATTATAAATTACAAAGAACAAATCTAAACAACTAAGATTATAATATATTAAAAAATATATATATTATTACAGCTTTCACTTACTATTGACGTGCGGAGCAGCCATCCTGGATTTAGAGCCTGAAGTTGGTAAAGTTCCTCCAACTTTTCAATTTGGAAATGAGACCTCAGGGGGCGTTCCAGGGGAGCGGAGTGCCACCTCGCTATCTTTACCAGGAAACAGCCGAGCACCAGGCTCCAAAGAGCTGGAGATTAGAGCAGGTTGGCGGGCAAACATGCGTCAGATCTGCAGAGCATCAGAACAAAATCACTGACACATCATGGACAGTATGAAAATAACATCCAGTCTACAGGTTTCTCTGTGTGAAGTGAGGAATACCTTGAAAACTTGTAACATTATGCCTACAGTCAGACGCCACGCTTTCAACACAGATTGGTTGTTCACAATCACTCTAGCCAATCAGATCTGCGCAAACTAGGACAGCAGGGCTCCATCTGATTGGTCACATACATATATTGACATGCAGCGTGTGAATGCATGACCTATGTAAATATACTAATTATAGCAGTTAAAGCAGTGTTTTTTTAACATGTTGAAATCGCAACGAAGGTAAAGTTTTGATATATTCTCTAGCCCTCGTCCCTGTGTGTATCCTACTGGCTAACTAATTGCTATGACTCTGCACCGCACTCACAAAGTAGTCTATGACCGCATCATCGTGGAAGTGTAACGCTCACCCTCTTGTTAGAGCTGTGCACACACAATCCCAATCAGACTTTAAATCATAGATATGTTCTGAATGTCACATACGGCTCTATTAAATCTACATTAAAAGATTTTTTTTGGCCACTTGGGGGCAGTGAAAAGCTGTAAACGAGACACGGACACATACTCCTTTTGAGCTGACTTGTCAATGGCGGTAGTTTACACATCCCGCAGTTCAAAGGCAACATTATCATTCACTTGAAGTCATGTTTCTGGCCATCTGGTAAATGTTAGTCTATTCACACTACTTTTAGCTCTGTGTTTGGTCAACAGGGGTTAAAAATATTACATAAAATAAATCCACCAATATCAAAACAAACACACGACAAACATTGTCTCGTCTACTGAGACTGGAAAGCTTTTTCATTTTTTTCTTTTTTTTTTTTAAAGGTGCCTCTCTCTTTCTTTGATTACACCTTTTATATATCAAATATGCATCATGAGAGCTCTCTGAAAGAGAAGTTCTCTCTTGATGTTGCTCCACGCTGGGAGGACATCAATGGACGTTGACTTTTCTCCCAAATGAAGGAGAAGTGAACTGCTGTCAGTGGGGAGTCGGCGTCAAATGAGTTAGCAGCAGGATTGGCAGTTGTTAAGAGGAAGGGGAGGGGTGGCAGTGGTGTTGGTGTGTGCAGGGGAAATGAGCTTTAGATTGTGTGAAGTAGCCAATTACCTCCGAGCTACTCAGTGCAGACATGATGTCTCAGCGCGAGCACACTCTCCAACTGGAGGAGATCTGAATACTGCTTAAAGAAAGGGCTCGCTTTTTAGGGGGTGAATTGGGTGGGGTGGGGGTTGGATTGGTTTGGCCTCCTGGCACTGGCAGAGAGATAAATGGACTTTGACGACACCACCTGCAGTGCTACTCTCTCAAGTCCATCAGTCACAGGGAGACTTCTAAAAAAAGGTCACTTCACTCTCTGAGAGGACTGTGAGAGGACGCAGAGAGGGAAGGGGAACGGTGATGAGGCCAGAGCAGGAAGTGAAAGACTAGAGACTGAAGCTCTGGATAGGGTTTTGTTGCAACCCCAAGGCGTGCAATCAGCCATCTAATGTACACTGTTATCGAGACTATTATGGTGTGTGTGTGTGTGTGTGTGTGTGTGTGTGTGTGTGTGTGTGTGTGTGTGTGTGTGTGTGGGTGTGTGGGTGCAGTGTCACCATTAGTGTGGACCCATTGTCTTGTCTTGAATGCACGCTCTGCTGTCACTAGGGGGCACCCTTTCATTGTTGCAATCAGGCAAAGTTGCACATGTGGTATACGGTCATGCATGGACTTTTTTGTTCAGGTAAGGTTCATGATTTTAAATTGTTGTAGTAGAAACCAGTTCATTATACTTGCAAATGCTTCTTTTTCTTTCACCTTATGTGCATGAAACTCAGTCACCCATCTGACTTTTGTTGCTGGAATATAGTCCTGAACACCTTGACTTGCTAAACAGTCAGAGGTAGCATTAATCTCTCCCTTGACAACCACCAAAGACACATTCAAGTTCACCCCAGTATCCTACATACACAGAATAATGCATCAGGAGACACAGAGGCTGGGAAACCAGCTACAGTCAAGTGCTCGTGCTACACAAAGGAACAGAAATCAGGTGAGAAACACGTCACAAATATGGGAAGAGAAGACACATTAATGATCAGGTGTGCAGCTCGCTCAAATGCTCAAGTGGGCGCACACAATATGGCAGGAAGCGCAATTTCACAATGCGCTGCTGACACCAAGCAAGGGGCTCATTAAACTGTCATCCCATTTGGTAATAAGGGGCTGGCACTGTATGCTAGCTGGAAACTGATAGCCCACAAACAGCACATTACCATTTCTTTAGCTGGAGGGGATTAGAAATTACAGCCTACTTCAAAGTCAAGATGGCCATCCTTTGGGTTTCTGAGGCATCTCCAGCACATGCTCATGACACTAGTGTCATCTTATAACAAGGAAACCATATGGCTGTTCTTGAAAAGGCCTATTGTCATCACATAGTTCAGCTGATATCTTGACAAGATCCATGCATATGCATTCACTTAAACTACACAGCTTCAGCTTGTTGAGCATCTCCGCCCAGCGCACTGTGTGGTGTGGGGGTGCTTGGCCTGGGAGCTATTACGTCCCTAATTGCCATTGACGCGAGTGCTGATGAATACCAAACCCATTATAGCTGGAGGTTTGATTCCCCGCTGAGAGTATAATTTTGTCCCCAAGAGAGATCTGGAGTGATACTAAATTTACAAATAAATAATTGAAGAGCTGGATAACACGAGTAAATGACCCCCAGGAGTGACGACATTCAAATGTATAGGCAGTGTCAGTGTGTATTCCTCGTGACTGATCCAAGTATGCTGCCAATGCTTATTTAATGCTTTTGTTAGTATGCAGGAGGTATATTCTGTAGCATTCGGGTAATTTGGCTGTGTAAAAGACATTTAGTTGTCTTCTCCACATGGCTACACTGAAACACATTTAATAAGTGTTTTCTGTGTCCTCTGCTGCATCTCTACCCTCTATTCTTTCTTCATACACCACAGTGTCACCTCTTTGCTTTATGTTCCTTTGGCAGGTTTTGGAAGCACGTTCAGGAAGGGCTGGGTCATAAAACAATAACAATAATTACCTCAATGTAATTTTCCTCTGTAGAGATATAAAAAATGTTTGATAAATCACCCGTTATTATCCAGTTCGACATGCATGCTGCTGACCAGAATTGACATTTCTTCATCCATGTATTATTTTATTCATTGACATTATTTGATTCTAACTGTTTTGAATCTACCTCAGATTTGTGAAATATTCTGCTGTTTGGCTGACAATAAATAACAGTTAAACCCACAAATAACCATATGATTTCTTCAACTTTAACTTAGGAACCAAAATCAGCCTTTAAACTTGAAAGCTTCGATGACATTTTGACTTTTTTGGTAGACAATTATTCGTATCGATCAACATGAATATGAACATTTTTAGACATATCACCCAGCACTCAACTGTGAACCCCAGTCCAGCAGCTGAAGCACACATGAAAATACTGTCTCTCTGTGTTATTAAACAAATGCAATTTCCTCTTAATGGAGTGCCAATAGTAAAGGCGAGGACATATATGATTTATTCATGACTGTGCCTCTTCCAGGGTGCTTCTGTTGAGAACATGATGGAACGTATGACAGCTCTTCTCCTAAAGAGTGTCTGAATGATTGAGAGGGCTGTAGTGGTTAAGTGGACCCGGGAGAATGTTTCCTGGTTTTTGTCTCTGAAGTTTTGGCAGTATTCATTTTTCCTGTGATTCAGTAGAGGATGTCATTCCATTGTGAATCATAGCGTCCATACAGCCGTCAGAATTATTGCAAAGACAAAGGGGAGTTGATTGAGGTACCACTACAGTAGCTCCCATCACTGCATCAAACCATTTATTTTCTATACAACTTAAAAGGAGGTTGAGTTTCATAGTGGAGCGGTTTGTTTTTAGCTCTGCTAACAGCATGTCAGTCAACCGCTTTAGTCAAGACTGGAGTATTTAAACAGAATACTGGATGGATTATCTGTTGTTTTTCCATCTTGTGCCATTATTTTGCGGTCTAATACTTTTGGTTCTATGACTAAATACGTGCAAAACTACTTGCAAACTTGGCCTCTGTATTTTAGGCTGTGTTATAATCTTGGATGGGCCGGGTTCGGACTTCAACTCACACGGGTTGGCTTGGTACAGGTTGTAATCTTTTGGCCCGTTGTGAACTCTAAAGCTGACCTACATGTTATATTAAGTGTTAAATCGCTATACAGTGTGACAGCCATTACTAATCTTTTTTTCACTAAATCTACCAATGGCCAACATAGCTAAATGTGCTATATTTCTTATCTTTTGTAATGTTTACTTGCTTCAAAGGCATCCGCCTATTGTGAAGATAAAAGAGCACAATACAAATCAGAATTCTAATTTCTAATAATGACAAGCAATATTTATGTGTATTACTTATTTACACAAACACTACAAGCAGCCAGAGGCAGGTGTAGATTTTAACACCTATGAAGAGATTGGAGTGATTGACATACTGATGAATGCCAGAGTACACGTAAATTTCGTTCCGCAAACACTTAACACACAAATTTGCTCTGCTGAGACCAAACGTATGCAACATGTCAGAATGTTAATGTCCCCACAATGTGAAATTCTAACTTTAGACATCTCAAATATCGTCACCCACATTATTATTACAACCAAATTTCAACATCTTTCTGACATCATACTGATGTCTGATGCTAGTCTTGAAACTAGCGATCAAGACCATAAAATCATAAAAATATTTATTTAGATATATCAAGAGAGAAGTAGGACCATTTTCATACACACATACACAAATACCTGCCGGCCATTTGAAAGACTGCGGGTATAAGACACTTCGGCATTGGTTTCGCATTTCAAAACCAAGGATAGCGCTTCAATTGGAACGTTAGCATTGTCATTGTGAGCATGCTGACATTAGCATTTAGCTTAAAGCACCACTGTGTCTGAGTACAGCCTCGCAGAGCAGCTTGTATGGCTGGTTTAGGCAAAAATCTTCAGTGGAGGGAGGCAACAAATTCAGAAATGTGCTTTTGTGGAAAACATATCAGCCTGGTGCTAATGGAGTTCCCCAAAGGAAGCAGTGGAAATAATAGGAAGCGAGTTTAATGGAGCAGGAATGTGAGCAGGTGAGCTGTTGAGATAGTGTTTTAAAGCTTTAATGGCTGCACAATTTGGGAGCATTCCTCTTTGTTGGGCCTTTTAATGCCTCCCAGATTCAGGCATCAGAAAAAAGGGTTATTTTGAAGCTTATAGCAAATTAAGTTCAAGTCTCCTCTAAACAAGCTCTGTTTTTTTTTTGAGTTTGACTTGAGTTATGACAGCGTACATGTCTAACATTTCAGTTGTAGCAATTCAGCACTCAGAGCTGAAATATATATATTCACCCAAGTACAGATTTCGTACAGAAAGCCAATTTTTTGTCAAATGATTCCTTTTGTTGTGCATTCGTGCATAGCGCCACAATATGTTACGCCGTGCCAGCTGCAATCTGTGTACTGCTATGCTTTGTGATCCCACAGCCTTGAAGCATCATGGGTTATTGAGTGTCTGTCTGAGATATCCGACTGTCCCTCTCCCTTCATTAGCTATGCTGCTTGGCTGCCGTTAAGTTTGGATACATTCATATGACGCGAGTGTCTGCATATGCTGACTGTGTGTTTGTGTTACCTGCAGTGCTGTTGCACTCAAACAGCCCGAGCCGAGCTTAAACACATTAATCACAGTCGGTGCCTTCAACTCAATTACAAAGACACACAATTTCTCTTCTGCCTTATTATGCGTGGGCTTTTATAACACGCATATCGGTGGTGCTGCGTTAGCACGGAGCCGCCTCTAATTTGTTTGACAACGAGAAGGACTCGCAGATGTTGGGTGCTTTTATTGTTACAAGACGGTGAAGAAACGACAGCATTATTCACTTTCAATTAGAGAGCTGTTCAAATGCTCATAATGCAGCAGCAAATCCAAACACCTTGCCATCGTTAACTTCTGCAGGCTCATTAAATCCCGTAACTTCATCATCAGGAATTGTGCATCACAGTGCAATGTGTCTGCTCCATTTGCTTTGTGCGTCTACTAATTGTAATCATCATCAGATCATTCTTTTTTATCAACTTTACAGATATTTAACTCAAGTAATTATTTTTTCATTAAACTAATAAATGAGTGTTTTGACCTATTTAAAGCAAAGGGCGTTTTTTTTTTTTTTTTTTTTTTTTTTGCAAAATCCAGTGACACATTCTCATCATCTTCCAATACTGTCTCTGTTGTGTTTGTGTTATGAATGAATGGCCTCTTCGATTTTGGCCAGGGTCCTTGGCAGCAATCAGTGATGTTTAGCGCCTGCTGAGATCACTGGTGTGAGGAGAGGCTGAGCTCATGAATTTTCCAGTGCAGGCTCTGCGAACGCCTTTGTGAGGTTCCCTCAACACCAAATATACTGCTGCATGTATCAGGGACTAACAGACTGGCTCTCTTCTTTATAGGCTTTTTAGTGCCGATTTTATTCGCATGGCCTGCCAATGACGGCAGCCTCCCGTAGACTTACAGGAAGTGGTAATATCACCCAGTGCTCTGGTTCCACTCTGCACAGGAGGAGGCTCTGCTGCTTGATGTCCTGTCCCATTCTATAAAGAAAAGATTATTTTCATCTGTCACGCCTGAAGAGGCTCGCTAGTTTTGCCACTGGTTGGCATGGCGACAGGATGGCACACTGCCTTTCCGAATCAGCATAGAAAGAAATATTAAGTTAACAGTCAATACACTCACATCTGTACCTCATCTGCCTTTTCGTATCGACTGTTTCTATCTCTCGCAGTGTATTATTTCTAAATCTGGGTCTTGTTCGACCCTACTTAGTCATCGCGCATCTTTACATGCTCTGTGCCATCTGAAGTCAGGCTTAATGCCCCCCCATGTATAATTCAATGGCTATCTCCTTGCACGCTGCCTAACGGAGCTGCCATGAATGAAAGTTGACATAGGAGTCTCTGTCAGGCAGGATAGGATCTCACATAGCAATTAGAAGGGTGGTAAGTGAGCTGTCTGGTCCACGCACACCAGATCTGCTCGCCAGATATGTGATAGCTACTCTAGCGGCCGCCCTCTTCCCTCTGATTGAGCAGATTTGGCCACTTTGAATGAAAATGACTCTCAGGCAAGATCTCTCTCTCTATGACACACACATGCAACCCCCTATAAATAACATGCCTACCACCATTTTATACCCAAGTATGAACAGGAATGTGTGTGTGTGTGTGTGTGTGTGTGTGTGTGTGTGTGTGTGTGTGTGTGTGTGTGTGTGTGTCACACAGCCACTTAGACTTTTTTCTTCTTCTCCCCGCTGTGCCAGCCCCCAGCCTGTCTCATCCCAGAGCTGATGCTGTCTAATAACCACCATCAAGACAATGATACAAATTATATTTCAAACCTCAGTGTGATTCAGAACACCCAATTAGGTGACTTTCTCTCTGTGTGAGCAAGCTAAGTGGCATTACATTAGAGAAGCTTCCAACCATTTTTGGCTTCTGATTCCTCAAAATGAAGCCTACATGTGACTTTGTCTTAGGTTTTTAAGGCGATATGTACTCAAAAGTCTCTATCCAACATATTGGAAAATATGTTACTGACTTTCTTGCTGAAAGGACTTATGTTTATTTTGTCAAGTATCCATAATGTTACAATGTTGGATGTTCAAATTAAACGTGGCCAAGGTTTCAGATAATGAGGTAAATGCATGTAAAATCCCTGTGATCAAAAACCTCTGGTTTAAAAAGGTTCTCATGTTCTGTTTCAAATGTTTTTTTCTAATTTTGAGACAAGCTGCCATGATTATTTCATATGATCATCAACTCCAGGGAAAACACTGCAAGATTTTACATTATGAACAATGCTACATGCAGCTACATGCAGCTACATGCTAACAGGGAAACATGTAATCCTGGTTGCCCATGTTGCTAATTTCTCCTTGAAAAATAGCTACAAATCCTGGATTTCTGATCATATTCCTGCTTGAACATGTCCAGTTGTGACGACTTTGGTTTAGAAGCTTTTACTGGGGGTTTTTCAGGGAAGAAAGTGCCACCATACTCCATTACAGTTATTGTGCCAGCTACAATGACAGTGCAGATGCGCCGAGGAAGATCAACACTAACAAATCAGAGCAGACTGGGCTTTTTTGGAGGGGGGCTTACAGAGACGGGTGCTAAAGTGAAGCATTTCAGACAGGGTGAATACAAGTTTTCCAGCACGGACAGTATGACAAAAATAAAATGTTTTTTGAACATTTAAGCATGTAAAACATGTTCCCAAAATACAAGAATGAACCTGAAAAGGAGCATAATTGTTTCCTTTTAAGTGAAGCGCTGTTTAACACTCTCATGGCTCTACAGTAAACTGAAGCTACCAGCAGCACCTGGTAAGCAACTGGAAATGGGGGAACGAATACCTTAGTTAGTGAGCACCTCTAGAGCTCACTAATTAACTGTTATGCTTAATGTGTAAAAAAAAAAAAACATGTTGGTGTTGTGTGGCAGTTTATTTTTTGGCTGATACTATAACATACTATGACGATGTGGCTCATGCTAATGATACTATCACGATATTGCAATATTGTGATAATCGATATATGGCAAGACCATTCATCTATGACACATCGCAATATCTCTGACTAAAGAAAAAAAATACTCCTCAAATGGCAAAAAGCCGTAATAAAATTATGGTTTTATGGACTGCACTGAGGTGTCAGCTTCACAGAATTTGATGAAACATTAAAGTGCATAGTCTTAGCACAGTGCCTCTTACACACACTGACTGCTACTTGTCTACGATGTGTCGCATCATTCCAATATAAAACAGACATGAACTTGCAAAAAGCCAAACTGCACATACTCTGCTCATTTATGGAGCCCCGCAAGCCACTGTATTGTCAACAAAACGGTATTGCAAATGCTTCACAAGAAAATGCCTTGTTTTATAAACTGATGAGATTCTGTTGACAAAGATGTTTTCAGAGGACTTTTATTTTGAAAGGAAGACAGGAAAGGTTGAGTAAAACAGATGTATGTAATTCCTCATGTCTGTGATGGGTGTTGTACTGTAATAAAGCCAGTATGAACATTAAAACTCCATGTTCACTGCCTATTTTTGCTGTAAGCCGTGTGCGTTACACGGTGATTTAATGTGAGAGACCCCATCGGCAAACAGAAATAAAAAAACAACAGGTACTGCGACGCAAAGTCACTGCTCACACAGGCAGTGTGGCCTGAGCGGATACCTGGGATGTAGCTGAAGATTTTTTTTTTTGCCGCCGTCCGCCATTTTCTACTCTGAGTTGTTTTTTTCCCCCGCTTTCCTGTCTTCTTCTTCCGTTCACTTTTACCCTCATTCATTTGATAAGCTCCACTAAGCTGAAACATGAAGTAGCAACTCTGGTAAGTCAAACTGGTAACAGGCTTAATGTGGCTGATGTTTAGACCACCTGTATGTTTTAATGAAAATATCAATAGTTGGCGCCAGTTTATCATTAATGCTCGTAAAAGTCTCACAATATATCGCAATATCAATATTTTATCACACCCATAAGAACCACTGCACCAGCCTGTGGGAAAGCATCGATTCTGACTGGCTGTTGAGCTATTCAGATGCTGTGATGGGCAGATTCAAACAGCCAGCTTTGTTTGTGTGTGTGTGTGTGTGTGTGTGTGTTTCAGTGGGGAGGAGGTATTGTACAGAACATTATAGCTTGTGTGTGCACATATATATGCAGCGCAATTTGATATAAGTGCATCCTATTGTGTTCAAAGATCTGCCACTGCGGGGGGCATATTCTCATGTTTCATACATGAGCTCATTAACAGCTCTCAGATTGCCCTCCTCTCCATCCTGACTAACACTCAGCCAGCCTGCGTCTGCCTCCTCAGGCGCAGCTCACTGCTGGCAGAAGGGCGCAGGAAGCAACATAAGCTATCCATCCAACTTAATGCCCCACAGAAAATCTGGCACTGTATAAGGACCTATGCTATGTTAGAATCCCCTTTTATCCTCAGGCCGTCTCCAATTTTATCCTTTCTTAGAGCAGCGGGAATGATCTTTCCTCGATGTGTGTTTGTCTTAAGAGAGAGCCTGCTGGCCCTTTTATACTGAAATGTACGAATACAGTTTCTCAGCACAAGCACAATATAGCTAATGACAAGTGCAATTTTATTGGTATTAGAGCTGTGGTTTGTTGCTAGGATACCCAATCATGGCTAATAAAAATAATAAATGAAGTAAAGTAACAGGCTGTTGTTCTCTCTTCTTACAGAAAGCCGGCTAAAAGAGAACACTACCAAGTATATCAAGCTATTGGAGGACAGATTGCACAGGTAAGAGTGTTTTGTGTCACCTCTCTTTTTACACAAAGACTCAATATCCTCTAACAGAGCAACAGCCTCAGAGGAATTTCCTCAAAACTCTGTTGTCCTCTAACCAGAGCAGTGTCTCTCCAATACACCCCCTCACCATCACCACCCACCTCACCACCCATCATGCACTCACACCTTTTTTTTTTATGCTGCTGTCTCCCAGAGCCCCTTTCTCACTTTTCACTGCGTCTCTCACCTGCACAATTAGTCGTCCTCCTGCCACCTTCTCACATATTTTCTATACCTTTTTTTTTGTAAACCTCCACATCAGCTCAGTTTTCACCTCATCTTTAAAAAACTGTTTAAGACAAAACCATGTCTTTTTCTATTTGTTTCATTCTGCATCTCAGAGCTCCTAAATCACTGAGGACAGGCCTGTTGTGTTGCGGGTGGTCGCCCAGCCCGCCTGACAGTTACACAACAGCATTTTGATGTGCTCAGTGGCTGAATTTTCGAGCAGAGGGTGTGGGACCCAGTCAGCTCTTGACACCACACTTGTATTTATGCTTCCTCATGGAGATTAGAGCTGCTTGGCTCATCTCCACAGATACACACAGCACCGAGCAGCTGCAATGCAGTCGGCACTTATTCTGCAGCATTTTGGATCCATTTCTGCTTTACAGATGGATGAATAGAGCTGATTCTGTTTATGTGTGCACCTCATGATCAGTGCTTTCTGCTCAGTCTCTTTTGAGTGTTCAGAGGAGGAAGGTGAGGTCAGGCTTACTTTGACACATCATGTGTCTCCTGACCCATGTTTTTGTGTGTGTGAGACGGGGTAGCTTTCTGTGTTGTATCCTTGGAGAGGCAGGATCACCTCTTTGGATGGGAGCCAGGGGTCAGTCACACACTGCAGGGCTGTTTGTTGTTGAGGGCTACACACAGGCTGCGGCTCTGGGTGGTCAAGGAGCAACACGCCGCGATCTCAGTGCCCAGCAGGGGAGCAAGGCGCGGGACCTCTTCTGTCAAAAGGGCAGATGGCCATTTTGTGATTTGTTATGTTGATTTTGAGTGTTGTTAGACAGTGGGCTGTGTACCTAATGTGAAAAATGTGAGGAAAAAACATCACTAGCTGACTTACTGCAGGAGGTATTAGACAGGGTATTTTACTCAGTGAGTAAACTATGCATACGACAAGAAAGTAGAACTAGATGTATTGCAAGCCACAGAAACACAGAAACTTTAAAATAAATGTGCACAACAACAACAGCAAAAATAATCAGTCACAGAAACCCTCCCGAAAACAAAAAGTCTAGAGACTCCACAAGGTTAGGGGACTCACATCAGTCAAACTTAAAAAAAGAGTGATAAAAGACTTCTGTGTATCTACCCTCCAGATATGCTGGATCCCAAGATTTCCATAATGCAACTCAAAAGCATCATTTGTTGGACCCTCCCTGCCTGGCAAATGTCTTTTAAGGCTGGCACAACAAACTGACATCAAAAAACTAGCAGTGATGAAGGCTGACTGCTGTGTCCTCTCATGTTGCTCATGTCTTGGCCGAAAAGTTGCAAATAAACACACCATTAAGACTAGAGCCAATGGCCAACTAGCACGTAAAATTTGCATTTGTGTGAGAAGAAAGGCGGTACCAGCAGCCAGTGGTAGTCTGTATTTGTCATTCAAAAAGGGAAAGTGGAAGACCAACAGAACGGATGGAAGACGCCAGTTATCCAGTTAGTCACAGCACAACCTGATGTGAGAATAACAGATGATATTTACCACGTACCAGTGAACAATAACACAAACAATAAATATAAATAAATCGTTTCTGCTAAAGAGCTCAGTGGCTTAAAAACCCCCAAAATTATCTAATATAACAATGTTTGTTTTGATTTCACATCCTCTTGACTTAAGTTGTTAGCTTTTCTCACTTCTGTTTCTCTTCTTATGCATTGAGCTGAATTGTCCAGAGTGATGTTATTCACCAAAAGGCTCCTCTGTCTCAGACACCATTTCAACATGCTGGATCAGCCGAAAGAAAAGAAAACAAGGGCCTAATAGCGCCAACTTTGTGGGACAAACTGCGGCAACTGGTGACAGACACTCACCGACAGCCTGACACTGACCAGCAGCCGACTGTTAACGTAGTGTGTCAGGACCCTTACATTTCAAACCTCTAGTCTGTAACACACACTTTCTCATGAGAAAAACCCTGCAATTCTACACTGAGATAAACCAAATTACATAATCTTTTTTTTTCTTTTCTTGTCTTTATCTTATATTAATCTTATCTTTATTCAGATTTTGGAAAGCTCACCCAGAGCCACAAAAGACATTATTTAACTGCTTTCACAGGCCAGGTGGACCTTGTGACAAGTAAACTGAACTTCATATGAAAATCCATAGTGTCCCGAAAAAAACTATATATAATAACTAACAACTATATTAAATTTAACTTCACCTTTCATGTAACTTAACTGTTTTATACTTAATCATCATTATGCATATACAGTACATTTCCTGTTTAAATTCAGTTTATTTATTGCAATTAGTCATATTTATATAATTTTATTTTACTTTTTCTTTATTATATTTTCCCCTTACTTTAACTTCCACTATTTTATGTTTAGATCCTCAGTTTCTTGTTGCTTCCTCCTTTTCTTTTAGATTTTCTTTTAGAGTTAGAGTTTAGATTTTCATTGCCAACAACCTGTTATTGTTGTGCAAAATGATAAATAAAGAACTTGAATAGAAAAAGATTTTATATTCAAATCCCCATTTATTCTCCCCTAACATAAACTCATGATATCTGAAATCCAGACGGCCTCTTTCATTTTCCTTTCAGACCCAGACCACCAATATCAATAAAACAGAAATACGAGATTGAATGGCTGGCCTCCAAAGAAGTCTGGTTCCTGAGTGTTTCATATCTCCCCTTTTAATAGAGCTCCTACTCTGTGATCCTATCTTTCAGTTTAACCAATAGACACATCACATGTATCTCACCACATCACCATTGAAAGAAAAATCACATTAAAGGAAACCTTGTCGTATTTGGTGCTGTAAACTAATTCCCCGCTCATCACATTTTGTATTAACTGATTGGCTCTCCAGCTTTGGATCAGCGTCCATAACCAGAGGCGCTCCAGATCAAATCACAAGTACAGCTCTGCCTTCAAGCAGGACCAGCAGCTTCCTCCAGCTCCAAATTGGCACAGTGACACATATTCGGCTTGATTGAATGGGCAATTGTCCCCACATATGCACACACACACACACATGCACCCATCATCCACTGTAAATTTTATCCGTCAGCTCTAATGTACATTACTGTTGATGGAGTGCAGTAGCGATGGGAGGTGAGGAGAGGAGGAGAGGGGGAGGGGAGGAGAGAGGCAGATTAGTACTGGTGAGATGTCTGGTCTCCGTGGAGACGGATGGTGTTGAAAAAAACAATTATCTCTTCCTTGCTAAAGACTAGAACAGGATGTTAGAGCAGTGCAGATGCTGTAAGTATGTCACCAGAACAGAAAAAAAAAAACATTTTATTCAGATTAGCAGCAGCTCGCAGTTGTTTAATACATTATGTAGATGTTTCATTAGGAAATGCCACTCGGATATTTCCTTCATTTATGCATTTTTCAGTAGAGATTTGTCATTAATCATATTTAATGGATACAATGCAACTGGTGTAGAAGTCATTAAAATACTCGGAAAAGACATCTTAGTTCAAATCTGGGACTTGCTGAAAGCCTCTGAGCTGGTCGTAGAAAAAATAACTCTTTTTTTAAAATTATGTTTAGACTATTTTTAGGGCTTTTTATGCCTTTATTGCATCGGACAGGTGAAGTGTGACAGGGGGAGAGAGAGGGGATGACCTGCAGCAAAGGGCCGAGGCTGGAACAGAAAACCCACGGCCGCTGCAGTGAGGATTTAACCCTTCATACATGGGCACCCGCTCTATCCACTGAGCCACCGGGTGCCCTGAAAAAAGAATTCTTATCACTTAATCTTTGTATTTATTTATTTATTGGTTTATTAGAACGAACAAATCACTGATGTGTTGCATACAGGGTTTCTACCCTAGACTAATTTGCAACCCCAGTGCCTCATGAATGTACGTAAGAGAAATGTTTGTAACAAGCATGTTAGCATGAAGCCACCCACCTTACAAACTGCTCAGTTCACCATCACACCTCATCCAGTAGTCACCCTCCTGTATTTCACCATATTATTAGCACCTCTCCTCAGCTGCTGTTATTGGAGATGAAAACTATCATCTCCTCTTTGTTCTCTAATGTGTGAATTCCTATGTATTTGATATCAGAAGCACTGACATGAGACTACAGGTGAAAGTCTCATTAATTTTATTTCATTTTGTGGGGAGTTGGTGCATAGTTAAATAAAAATACACCTGGAACCTGATTTGAAAACTCCAGCGGCCAGATGCATTAAGGATGAGTATGCACCAAAAACCATGCGTACGCCTTTTTCCTCATATAAACTGGTATTCATAAAGGAGAAATGTGAGAATGAGTGCACCTTACACAGATCTTAGAACAGGTGTACACATGGTTTTAGCTGAGATAGCTGCAGGTATTATGATAAGGACAAGATTCTTCACTGAATTTTTCATTGACAGGTCTAATGAGTGGTGGAGGGGCACAAGTATCCATATGGAAATAGATGTTTAAGGGCGTTTTACTTCCATTTATGGCAAACTGCATTATGGAAATGAGGCTTGTGCATGTATGTCCATCACCACAAGTGGGATTAACAGAATCAGATGTACCCACGGCTTTTAGAAATCTCACGAAAATAATGCGTATGTATTTGCCTGATATCAGACAAAATTGTTAACTCGTTATACTCTGTTTCCATCTTCAGTCTGAGGTGACACGCTATCCTCTTTGATTTCTTTGGGGGAGGAGAGGGGTTGGGGTTGAATCTGTTTTGGAGCCAGCCTCAAATGGACATTTTAAAATACTGCAGGTTATGGCACTTCTGTGTTGGCTTCGTTTTTTAGCCCCTGAGGTTGCCACTTGCAAGAGAAAAACTGTGAGTCTACCCCATGACTACAGTGGCGTACACCTGTGGTGTGCCGAATAGTCAGAGCCTGCACACCATGTGGCAGTTATTTGAGCCTGTATGCCGCGTTTACGTCACAACAAACACATGGCTGACACAAACACAAACAAGGGAGACTGATAAAACAGAGAACTGGTGATGTCATGGAGGCTAACATAAATTCATATTGTAAACATTACTGTCCAGGCAGGCAATTATTTGTCGACTGGGAAAAAGCTGCTGTGGCTTTTGCCCCGTAAGCAAAGATTGTTGTTCGTTTTGTCAGCTGACAGTTACATGGTTGCTACCACAACCTGACAAATTACACTCCATTTAAACAGCTTTTCTGGCCCTCAACATTATGTTTTAAGCAGTGCACCAGTGCACTGAAATGGAAGAGACTCAGTTGCATAGTCATGCAAACATATATGTTTTATTAGGATTTTAAGACAAACTACGATGTTGGGCACTTTTCAGAAGACATGTTGAATAAGAACAGCCTTGATAGCAGCGTCTATCTATATTATCTCACTCGCTGATTCATGTCACGATGCATGACCAGAATAAGTCATCTCAAACTCAGTGGAGTGGGCTGATTCAAAGATCTGGACCCAGGCAACGTATGCATATGTCTTCCTTTGTGCTTACACATAGTTTTAGACATGGATCCACACAGAGTTTCATGTGTCTGGCCCCAGCTGTGGGTGAAGACAGGTGCCATTTTTCACACTCTGTTATTGGTACTATGTGTGAGACCTGAAGATGCAGCCGAACACATGATCTGGGTGGGTAGCGTTCAGAATATTACGCCTTTTCACTCTGGAGAGGTCTAACTGAACCTCCTGGTACCAGCAGGACCAGGCAGCCACTGCCTGGTTCAACAGTTATATTTATAATCCTTCCTCCATCTGTGTAATGCCTTGAGGAGAAAGAGCAGTCCTGTCAGTCAGCAGTCCCACAGGGGGGCCGAGAGACTGTAGAGGGAGCGTGCCTGCCTGTCTCTCCTTCTTATTACTGGGACATCAGCGGAGCAGCACACCCACACCCTGCCACTGTCACATCGCAGGCCAAGCGGCTGCCACCAATTAACCCCCGGGTGAGGAGGTCATGCCGACGGGCACCAGGAGGCCACCATCACAGCGATGCTCAGGAGCTGACATGTCTGCATTTTCAGCACACAGAGCCGTAATGGCAGTTATTTGTAATGAATTGTGGTTGTTGTTGAAGAGGAGCTTTTGTGATAGATGAGGTTCAGCTTTTTTTGGAGGAATTTATGATTGTACAACACTGAACCCCCACAAAGAATGATTTATGGGCATGTGTGTAAGTTAACACATGTGTGCCCACCCATATCTGTGTGTGTGTCCCTCTCCACTTCACAAGAGACAAATAACAATGCCATGGCTCACTGGGTGCGTCCCCACTAGAGTAGAATTCAGAAGCGGCGGCATTGAGTAGCGAATTGCTGAGGGCAGGGGGGCTGGGCCGAGCAATTTTTCTATTGTCTGTGTGCCAAATGAAGGTTAGAGAACGGCTGAGAGGCGTGCGTTGGCAGGGTACAGAGGTTGGCAGCCTTTTCAGGCAGGAGATGGGCTGGAAAACAAGTGGCATTCAATTTTCAGGGGGCCTCATAACTGAGCGAGAGAGTGGAAGGAACAGAGGGAGAGATTAAACAATATTGTCTGGGTGCATTATGCCTTTTTGAGTTTGTTTACATATGATGGAGAATGTGCAATTTCTCAACTCTAACTGCACTGCGGGGAGGCAATCTCTAGGTGAAAAAACTGACTGTGTTATAGAGACTAAAATGTACGTTTATTTTTGCTTAGAGTATAAAATTGTTTTTTATTTAATCAACCTGAATTAGTCAAAGTGAGACTAAGTGTTTGTGACAGAGAATCTCCTCCTGGGTTGGAATTTGGCACATACTGTACAAAGAAATTGAGGACATTTCTTCCTCGAAGATGTTTGATGCATCTCTTACTGTAGGTTATAAAACCCACATTTGTGCCAGCGACCTGTCAGCTGTAGTTTGTTTTCCACACAAGATGGATTCCTGGAAACAACCATGCTGCTAGTAAAGACAGAGGAATATTTATGCTCTTTAGTGTGAAACTTTAGGCTCTTTTGTGTCTCCTAAACCACACTAAAGTTAAAATTTCAAACAAGATCAGTGGATTTGGTCCTAAAATGTCACCTGTTTGGGGTGATTTGTTATCTAAAGGTCACTGAAAGAAGAGTGGCAATAAATATGAATATTTAAAGGTCAGAGGTCTCAAATGTGAGCCAGTAGAGTATTTCATTGAAAGGAAATGGAAAAACATTTTCTGGAAAGCCAAAAAGACCTGCTTATGATTCAACATCAGCACTCTTGTGCCTTTAGAGGTACTTTTGCCATAGTGAACTGTCATACTCTTTTTCGACCAAGATTAGTGTGTGTATGTGCGATTTTTAACAAAGGGAAATCTCCTAAAAACTGCTGCTTGACTCTGTTCCCATTGCCAGTAGACCACAGCTGTGTACACGGCTCTGTAGCAGACAAGTATGCTGTTCAGTGTGTGGGTTGGAAGGGGACTTCTGACAGCATAAAATGACTGGTGTTACTCTGTTTGCTTTCACACAGTAGCCAGCTTAACCTAAATAAGAATCACAGAAAATTCCACTGGTCAGTGACCGTGTTGCTCAACTTCTGAATAATACACTCAGTCAGATGTAGCTGCTTTAATTGTTCTCTTCTGTTTTTACACTGGGAGCGTGCGTTTCGGGTGTCACAAGGGTCAGGGCGAGGGAGAGTGAAAGAGAATGACTGATTGTAACTCACTGCGAGGATAAACAAAAAGCAATCTTCTTGTCCTCCCCCTGAACTCCTGCTCAGTGACCCCAGAGGAGATGAAAACATCCAGGCTCTGTCTTCTGTCTCTGCTGCAGCTCTTTGAAGTAAAGGCCAGCCTACCAGGACATCCACTCTCATTACATTTTGTCAATGGAATTGCAATCTTTGAATGATTCATTTCGCCCTGTCACTCTTTTGTCAATGCTTTATTAGAGAGATGTTATTAAAGATGTCCTTTACTGTGCCTTTACGACTGCGGTGCTCAGTCATTATGCAGGAGCTCACTCATGACATCCATACAGTGCCTTAGTGTTTAAGGGTTTTTCACTTGTATGTGCTGTTGAACTGATATTAGTCATCATGATGTCCTTTTAAAACACACTATGGTGCATCTTATAGTCTTATAAATGGAAATTCAATGTTCACAGAATTCTTTTAAATTAACATTTCTGTATTTTTGGGAATATTTTTTGCTACTCTCATGTCCATCTGTTTAGTGCTGAGCATCAGCCAGAAAATAAGCAAAGAAGAAGAAGAAGAAGAAGAAGAGCACAGCCAATTGTGAATCACATAGAATTGCTGTTATTTTGTCGTACACTACAGAATCGTAACTGTTCCAGAGAGCTGCCTATTAACTCCAGCCTCTGCACAGGAGCTCCCTTATGTTAGCTTCTCTTGATTGTACTTCACAACCATGGGTCAGAAAGCAGTCACTCCACTCCACAACAAATTTGAAAACCTCTGCTGGTCATGAGGAGCAGCTGCATTTGTTTGTACATTCAATTCCACTTGATAATTCACAGCAAAAACGCTCCTCTCTGCTGTCACTCTTTCAATCCACCACATACTCCCCCATGCAGCACACACACATACACACACTTCCCTGAAATGTCACTAGGTCTTTAGGTGGACGCTGGCAGTACAGATTTCGGAAAGGGGCCGAGTTAAAATAAATATCAACCTATCATCACCTCTTGAGCTCCCAAGTTAACAGGTGCCATGTGTAGTTTAAGTTGTAGTTACATAGGGGGTCCAGCACTGTTTCCTCCTGCCTCTGGTTTTTATCCTGACTTGGGTCAATACTTAACGCACAGACAAATATATAGACGGGGTATGGACGAGGAGAGAAAGAGAGCAAATAAGTTTTTTCACAAAAGTTCAAACTATGTTTGTAATGCATGACATGTCAATTATGTATTTACTACTGTGTTTACTATCTCTATATTTATCACATCAAATATTATATATCCTGTATACTGGTTTATCGAATCGCATTTTATCCTGTATGGCATGGCATGGTATAATATACTGGTCTGTTTCTCTCTACAGCTGTGGCTGTCCGGGCTTGGAGCGGATCTGGGAGGCTGACATGGAGGCATGTCACTTGTTCTTGCGAGGCCTCCAGTTGCGAACACCCAGCTGCAGTGGAGGAGACATCGAAGACCTCCCCACTGCAGCAATTCATCCTCCGACCCAGCCTTGCACCAAAGAAGAAGAAGACTGTGCCATGCTGACTGCATTGGGAGGGCGCTGGTGTCCCGAGGCCAACTTACAGAACTCTGAGTTCACCAAGGTAACACAGTGATGTCTTGTTAACAACACAGGATGCATCATTCACACGTCTTTGCTTTCATACAGGACAAATGGACAAATATTTGATGCCCTTTTGAGGCTGTGCATGCAGAAGTCTTACAGATTTTCTAAACATAACATCTTTAGCATTTAGCATCTTTAGAAAGGTCAAATGATAGCAGCCTACTGTCAGATTTACTTGCGTTTTCTTTCTTTTTTTCACTCTATTGTAAAATGTGAACTCGTATAAAATGTGTCTGCTCGTTCAGTCTTACCACTTGACTAAAGAGGACACTTTCAGTTGGTAATTTCAGCTGTTGTCAGAATATTAAAGTCTGCAGCGAAAAGAGCAGCAGTCTATTAGCACGTTTGCTCAAAGGTATTTCTAAACCAGGCATTGGGGAGGCAACCATTTGGAAATATTTTGGCTTTCTTGAAGAGTTTCATTCTACAGTGCAGTGCAGATTTAAGAGTCTCTTTCTGCATGATTACATGCGCTTAGTGGGAATGCATGTGTGTGAGTGTGTGCCTGTGTGTGCGGGCGCTCTGTGCCGGTCTATCCCACAGTGAGTCGAGGTCCACTGCCTCAGGGCAGAGTCCAACTCATTCTCTCCTCTCCTCACACTTTCCTCCGCCCACGTAGTCTGACAGACTCGTCTGAGATAGGAACAAAGCCAACACAGCCAGCATTAATAACAAAACCGCACACTTGCCAGACATGTTTTTCTGAGACTATATATATTGTTAGTTTGAGCTCACAGACTGTGATTTAAATTATGTTTGCTGTTTTTTTAACAGTAGTTCAGTAGTTAAATGTAGTTATTTCAGTATGGGTTTACTGGACTGTGGCCAAAAGCAAATATTTGTCAATGATCTTCACTGGTGCTGTTGGCAGAGTTTCCACTTGCATGTATTAATACTGTGGATTTTCATTGTTATTTTATATTCTTCTACTGCTGCTTCCTCTTAACCTTCTCTCACAGTCTTGCTCTGTGCAACCGTAAATGTAAACTTTGCATCAATGTCTTCTTTCCCTGCCCCGCCTGACTGCAAACTGCATGGATCCATTTTCTGCTTTCCCTTTGTTTCTCTCTGCTTTTTTTTCTGCTCCTAAAGCCCGGCCCCTCCTAACATATCTCCAAGAACTAAAAGGTGAGACAGCCAACCATTTCTCTTTGTTTCAGTCCTGTGCGCTCTTTTTTCTGTCCTCTGAGCTAGAAACACTGGAGCTCGATGGAGCAGGACTACATTTTACAAGTTTTAGATGTTAAGCATCAATCCTTGAATATTGGAAATGAGCCAAAAGTTTACTCTGAATATGTCTGCATAAAATACAGGGGGAAAAAAGACGTTCATGGACAGAGAAGCTAAAGCACATGTGTATTGTAAATGCTCTTTGCAACATTTAAAAACATAAATGACAACACACTGATGCCCCGACTAACCAGCTAACACGTTTTTCATAAAAACAAGCCCCCCTGTAATCTCTCATCAAAGGGAAGAGATGGATAGCAGCACATTAAGAGGATATTTATATCCTGCACCAGAGGCTTTTTCTTTGGGGGAAGTGAATGCCACAGAAAAACAGCAGACATATTTTACTATTATTCTCATATTTCAGCCATGTAGAGGGTTTTTTTTGCATAAAGTTTCTACTTTTTAAATTTTCTGAATATTCAAGAACACACATATCAAAAATGCCCTTTAATTTGGATGCTAATGTGGTGCATATTACCTCAAGGCAACAGAAAATAGAATAGTATTTCATCAGTTGGATGCCAGAAAACCTTTGTAATCAGTCGGGGACTGCATGATTATATGTTGCTGTAAGACTGAGTAACGACAGTCCAGTTTGTGTGGTTGGTGCAAAACTGGAGTAGCCCCTTACAGGTAGTTATACACAAGGGGGTTTATAAGATTTGTGGAAAATCTGGGCTCATCCTGGACCTCTTTCAGGTGGTCTGGGGGATCCTCCCCTGGCACTTTGTATCCCTGACTGATTAGAGTTTGGTGGTCAAAGGTCAAGGTCAATGTGACCTTATATCTGTCTTATTCTCTTTAGCGCAATATTTCAAGAATATTTCCTCACATTTGGTGCAAACTTCCATTTGTATTCATGACTTAACTGATTAGAATTGGGTTGTTGAAGGTCAAAGGTCAAGGTCATTGTGACCTCAAAAAACATGTTTTTGGCCATAACTCAAGAATTCATTCTCTTATTATGACAAATTTTACTCGAATGTCTAAACTTCACTGTGACATCATAATGTACTGCAAAAACACTTTTGCGGCCATGATGCAATATCATGAGTCAGGAACAAAAGGGGAGGCATTTGGTGAGATACTAAATTGACACTAATCTTGAAACTGTGCTGACTGCACAGATATTCAGTGCTGGCTTGGGGAAAATGTGTGTGAAGCATCCATGTCTTCACAGACATGGATGTAAACTGTAACTGCAACTTATTAGATTCGCAGAGGCATTCAAATGCAAAGCGGAAAATCTACTTTGATGGTTTTTAAAATGCACTCTGGCACCTTATTTACATTCACAGTGCAAAGAAGTCACAGTGTGAATCAATTCATTTTGATTGGTAATTAGAAAATTGTTTGCTGGTCCACCCAGCCCCCTATGGAAGACCAGATACTCAGCGAAAGTTGAGTATCAGTGGTTTAAGCAATCAGATATTGTATAAAGAGTTACGTTTACTGGAGAGCAAAGCGATGAGGGCATGAAGTTAAATGTTGCACAATTTTTGATTAAAAAATAATAATTAAAACTCTGCTGATTATTAGTTGTTGTTGCTCTGCCTTCTTAAGCACTTACCCTGGAGCCACAAACAGTGTGTTAGCCTCCAACAGGTACAATAATTACCTGCTTCCTTAGTGAGAAATGTACAATTACACACTTTGAATACTAACAAAGGAAACCTGCAGTACAGATGAGCCAGTTAATCTATTTTCTCCTTGTCAGTTTTGGTGATGAATAATTACAAACTCTTCTCATTATGATGATGCTGCACACATATAGTACACAGCCAACATAATTGCATTTTCCATAATTCATGAGCAGGTTTATGACTGTGGCCTCAACAAATGTTTCCCTTTTTTTGCAGAAATTGGAGGAGTTTTTGTTCTGCATGGAAGAAAATCATCCAGAGGTTGGTAACGCTAACACTGTCACTGTATGCTGGAATGTTATCAGTGTAATTAAAGTGTCAGTTGCATTGACGCGGGGCTTACTGGGACACAGAAAAATCCATTATTTGACCTTAACTTAAACATGACCTCTACCGCCTTTCTGACTATCGGATCAATACTGATCTACATGAGAAGCGTCGGTTGGTGTCGCTGACTGTCGCTGACTGTCTGAGTTTGCACAAAGACCGTTTATTATTTATACAGGGGAGGGTTTTGCTGAGCATGTATTCTCCTTTCAGCACCTTCCTGCTTTAAATTCATACATTTATATTCTTTCACACGTGGTAGCCAAATAGTAAATGCTACCAACCCAGAATATAGTGATGTGAGTCTGATAATGATGTATGTATGTCTTATCTGGGTTTCATAGTTGGTTTCCACTGCACGTGTGCTCTAAAACATTGTAATTTAGCAAGTAAAACTTATTAACACAATAACTGCAGTATATCAGAGCACGTGTCATGTCCGGCACAAAGCAATTTGTATAAGGCTTTAGCCAGAACAATATTCTGTACAGTTTTGAGGGGGTTGTCTTTCAAAGACCAAAAATACAAGCACAAAATTGTAATGTTTATCTCTTCTAATGTTTTGCAAATGTTAGCATGTATGGTTAATTATCTTACAAGCAGAAGCATATCTATGTTCTAAGGATCATATTCTCCCCTGCTCAATATTCGTCTTGATGTGACTCATTAAGGAGACTTTGCAAAAGGTTTTATGTTCTCAGGAATGTTTTTCCCGATGTCAGCTGTTCAGTATATGTTTCCTTGGGTCAATATTTTGAAATCAATGACCTAAAGCTTATAGCCTATAGTACTCCTTAAAACCTATGCCGTCAAACTTGTGGTCCAGACAGTTTCCTGTAATTGATATCTCCACAATGGCTGAATGTATTTTTACCATTTAAAATGCACTTGAATTATCCATATCCCTTTGTTCTTCTGTAAATTTCAAAGCTAGCCATTTCCGATCTCTCTCAATTTTAGTTAATATCAAGAGACATAAGACTTGAGACTTAAGACTTCTTGTTTTAAAAGAAGTCAGTTGTTTAGCAGACTTGACTTGAGTCTTTTTAGACTTGAAAAGTCAGCCAGAGACAGCTTATGTCAGCCTGATAAACTATGCAAAAATCTACTTGTGACAGTTGCCTTTTCAGCTGCCAAAATCTATGGACGCTAGCTAAAAATACAAAGCCTGTTTTTGTTTTCCTCTGTCTGAAATCAAAGACAGGCTGTCTCAAAAAATCACCGTAAATTTTGATGGTAAATCTACCACTATTATTATAAAATTGAAAAGGCTTAGCATTAGTAATTAAGGATGGAACAGCAAGTTAATGCTCATGCACAAGGTGTATAGGACAGTGACTTACATATGTGAACTATGCAACTTTGAATCACATTGAATTATTGAATACCTAGCTGACACACAATGCTTCAATAACAATAAAGTATGATGCATCACTGAGTCAAATGATATGATGGCTGTTAAATGGCATCTCCATCTTTGTCTTGATGGTGTTGTGATAGCGCTGCAGAAGAGCAGGATTCTCTGCCTCGCAGAGCGTCTGACCTCTTTCTCCTTTCCATAATGACTTTAAGTAAATGATTTCCACTTAGCTGCTGCCAAGCTGCTGCCCTGCTGCCACAATGGAGATTGATTGGTGTGTGTGCAAGTGTGTGTTTTAGCACAACTCTATTTTCTTGTAATCTCTACTAATTGTTCTTTTATCCTTTCAAGGTCCTTACATTCACCCACTCATACTGACCCACAGCACCAAACAAGAATAGAGACATTATTAAATTGAATTGGTTTTTTTTATAAATCAGGTAGATTTGATGATAGTGTCATGTCATTTACACCAGCTCTTTTAAATAAGATGATTCCTGTGTCACATTTCCATAAAGCATACTAATTGGATGCCATCTTCATATGTAGTATATTGTTTTGGCATTATGCGTAACTAACCTGTAATTTAATACAGTAAATGTACAATCAAATTGAAACTTTAAAAAGTCACCACCAAATTCACAAAGAAAAAGTTTTATACTTTAAAAATATGAACAATTGTGGATAATTGTGCATTGTGTAGCACAAAATTGTAAACTAGCAGCACACTCTAAAATGAAATCCCAATACCACTTCACACTTGAAAAGTGACAAAATTAAGTGTACTCAAAACTGTCAGCATAAACAAATGTTGATTTTTGAGTGTACTGTTTTTGAATGCTATTGTCCCTCTATGAATGCAATGAATAACTAAAACATTGAAGTGAACTGTGAGTAGTGGTACAACAATAACAAAATAAGTATTACATTTTGGTAGAAAAAAATGCTTTCTCTGTGAGTGTTATTGTTAGTGACATTTTAAAGTTGCAATTTGATTGATATTAAAGATAAATGTATAATATCCTGCTAGTATAAAATAGCTGTATTGAATGTTGTATTATGTATGGGCGAGTTCTTGAATACCAACTACTTAAATAAACTATTGAGACAAATAAGGAAGATACTGAATAAATTTAGTATACCAAAATATGTAGCATGGAAATGGAACATGAGAAACAATTGCAGGTGATGGTTCGACTTCAGTGAGATCTTGGGAAAGCACAAAGAAAGTGTCTTTTTTAGACTGCCAGTGTACCTTTTTGAGAATACATTACTGAATGTAACCTTCTTAAAGGGACATATAACAATGTGGGTAGTATGTGTAAACAAACTGTGGTAAACCTTTCTCCATCTTACCAGCACCCAGATCTATTTGCCCATTTTTAAGCTAAAAATCGCTGGTTCCTGGGCTGTTGCTCAAACTACAGATTGTACTTGAGCATTTATGTTATGCCCGCCACCACAGACACAAAGAGTACAGAAGCAGATCAAAAGACAGAGAGCTGCCCTTTTCCTGTCTCTCTTTTAAACTCAGAACAAACTCAGATCAAATGGCAAAACTAGGCAATACTAATCAAATATAAACCAAGATTTCCTGTGTCGAAACGGCTAAGCTAGCAATATACCACCAGAAGTGTTTTTTGGTCCAGTGCGACAGTGCATTCTGGTAGTTGTAGGTTGTCTTCCTCTTAAACAAAATCTTTCTCTCTGTTTTCCCTGGTCAGGTAGCACCAATTTAAAAAGTAATTGCATTTTTTGAGTTTTATAAAAAGACCATCTTTCCAGCAGTGAAATACTACTTCTACTTTAAGTATGTTGATTTCTTGTATACTAACTACAAAACCAATTTACTATTAAGACTAATCAGAGCAGATACTGAATATAATTAGTAAACAGAATAGAATTAAACCATGAAAAAGTGCAGGTGGGGGGTCACACCTCAGCATGACCTTGGGGAAACAAAAATGAGTCTGCCTTTCAGTCTGCCAACTTTAACTTTGTCAGTTTTCAGTGTGAAAACACGACATCCTTAAAAACCAGCTAGAGACAGTAACACCTCGTACTGTCACTGCACGTATTTGCAAATGACCTTGTAGATGTTCTTGGTAACCGATAGTACTTCTACTAACAGAGCATCAGTGATAACAAAGACACGACTTAATCATAAGTTAATTTACATTTGAGTTTAAAATGAATTCAGCTCCTTCATTGTTTGTACAAGCAATTATGACCTTCATTGTAATACCAGTGCAATATCATTGCTTTGTACTGCCCGCACAAAGTGTCGGGTCTAACAGCACCCGTGGGAGCGTACACAATTACCTGCTGTCTCTCACTCATTATTGCTTAAATAAGCATACCAGTGCATACACGAGTCTGAATATTGAATTTCTGAATAATCTGTCCATGCTCCTGCAGTCTGCTTTGTTTACTTTTGCTCTAATAACATTAGCACTAATGTGCATCGGGAATCAACACGCCAATACATGTATGCCTGGGCTTCTATTATACAAATTGGCATGATGTTGAAATCTCATCTCGTATTTTTTCTTGTTTGTCAAAAGCAGCACAGAAAGTAACTGGTATTGTTTTGAGTACCACCGAGAGCAAAATAACATCTTTCAATAGTTGTTTAAAAGGTTTGTGTACTGAGGGATGTTTCCAACAGTGTCATTCTACACAGTGAGCTTTTGTCTTCTTTCCTGTGGTTGTATTGACTTTACAAATGCTGACTGGAGGCTGTGAAGTATGGAATCAATCAGATGCACAAACACGGGGATCTTATCTGCTAAAGAAGCTCCAAACCTTGACAAACAAACAGCTCACTCAATGTATTGGATGACTGTCCTGGTATAGGAGGACAGGGATCCCAGCGTCACCAGAGGACAGAATTGTGTCAGTGATTGTTTGTTCATTTAAGTTCCTAACACACGAACACATGTTTTCTTAAACCTTTTGTTCCGTTTTGCCTTCAAGTCTCACTTAAGCCCTTAATTGCATCAGGGAGGACTTGTACATGTCGTCCTGCCTCAGGCCCGTTGTTGTTGTACATTTCTTTTGGGGTATTACATCAACTGGAGAAGGAGTGCTATTTCAGGACAGAGACCAGAGACGCAACTTTCCAGTGATTGTTTTGACACCTCTGAGCTGCAGGGAGCTGAAATTTTCTACCTGCAGCTATGAGTCAGATTAGACTCTCTATGTGTTGTTTGACAAGAACACTGAGTCTGTGCGTGTATTTGTGTTCTCAATGCTTGATAAGTGTGAAGAAACTAGGACACGATGTCTGCAAAGGGGCCTGTTCTAATTATGGCCAGCTCTGCTCTCTGAATGCTCTGTGCCCCACTGCACTCTGCTCCTCCGCCACCCTGACATCCACACCATCCACCATCCTGCAGTACACAGTGATCCGCAGATACACCGCTGATAGTTGTGCACACCACCTCCCTGGTGTGTATCGTGTACATTTTTGACCTTGGTGCTTTACCAAAGAGGATTTTTTGGCAGTCTCAGTCTTTTGCCTCCCCAGCTTCTCTTCACTTCAGACGTGTATCTGGTTACGACACTGTCAAGGATTTAGAGTGAAAGAGATGAAATAAGTCTTTGAAAAACTCTAAAAAGCTCCTTCAGCTCTGATTCATCATTATAAGAGTGCATTATGCAATTTAACATTATTGAAACAAAATTAAAGAAAAACAACTCAAGTAACAAAAGGTGAAGAAAAAAAATTTTTTGCACTTAATGCCCTCTTTAAAATTATATAACAGCAATCACTGTAACTCAGTCAGGCCTCCATGCAACACCTTTAAACAGTCATATATTAAAATATAACATACGCTCACTATTCTTGGGTGTAGACGTGTTGGATCCTCAGCCTGGAGTATCTACTTTATTTGTTTGAAAGTATATATACCACACAGGACTCCCATAAAACTAATATAAAATATAGTAATACATAACTGATATGTTCAAGCACTATTTAGTATAAGTACTTTGAAAATCTGCAGGGAAGTCTAATCGTGGTTTCATTTAAGTGTACCTCCTTAAAGCAATGATCACAAATATATTATATACACACACACACACACACACACACACACACATATATACATATATCAATAATATATCAATATCGGTTATGGTTTGCCATCTTATCTAAAAAGTGTCAAGACGACCCAAATGTGAGCCAACGAGAACGTCTATCAGACAGACAACAATCCACACAGCAAAAGACACACCAATGCCAATGTAGCATTTTTCAGCATGAAGCTAATTATGAGTACAAGTGTGTTATGGCTTTGATTACTGTCTTACAAGATATTACAGGACGAGGGAAGTTGTGGTGACTAATGAACCTCATACTGTATCATAAGACACTGTATCATAATAGATCATTACATATATTACACTGATAAGTTAAAACTAATAGCTATAGGGCCTCGCCACTACAGTCATTATTCTCCGTTATTAGTGTTGGGGCACTCCACCAATGTTACACATGAAGTTCAGTTCACTGATCACAACAAGCATGACAAAAAAATATCCCCGATGATGTGCTTGAGACTGGTGTCTGGGAGGTTCTTCAGCATGCCACACTTAAATAAAAAATAAAGTTTGTATTACAATATGGAGGTGTGGGGTTTAATGGTGTTGGTATTAACCAGGCAGCAAGGAGCTGATTAAGGACTATCCGGTAGCATAATGTGAGATCCAGTGTTTTGGAGCTTGATCCATACTAAGACTAAAAGTCAGGATATCTCTACCACTGCTGTTTTCCTTTTGACCTTTTCTTTTCAGTCTGTCTCTCATGAGTTTATGGAAGTATGTTACAAGATGTCTTGCTCTACTAACGTATAGGCGTGCTGTAGTTGAAAAGTGTCCACCTTCACCTTGACTTGTGACAATAATTAATGAAATTACTATTCTTTCTCATTAAAGTTACATTGGATGTTATAAAAAGCCAAAAAACAGGAGAGCTTCTTAAAACTAGTAATAGTACAAAAAAGACGGTGCTCTTTGGTGACGGGCATGAACAAATTAGAAAAAACAGGAAGGAACCAAGGCACTTGTCTTGAAGGGTCAAATTAAATTTATTTATTATTTATTATTTTATTTATTTCATTGGTTCTAAAAGTATAATATGATAAAAAAAGGTTACTTTCAGAAGCTTACATTGGAGGAGTTTGTGGAATCAAAAATAGATGCATGCTGCTATAAAATATACTTTAGTGAATTCTTAGATACTTGCAGTTTTTACTAAAAAGGATCATGTTAATGTTGCATTGCTTTTACTCGTTAAAGGCTCCCGATGTTTTGCCAGATGACTCCAGACTTTTAGTGTTGTTGTTATGCTAGTATCAAAAACCCTCATGTGTTTTTTTTCTAGGTAGGTTGCTTGTTGTTATTGTTAGAAAGACTAACCACTGAAGCTCCAACCATTTATCCTCCATTTGTGTCCTAATCCATCATTTCATTCCTTTCCCTTGCCAGGATGGGTGCAGCGAGGCTGCAGACCTGACCGAGCGTTGCGAGCTGATCAGTGACAGACTAATGACCTTGGAAGATGAACTGCAAACGGCCATACTGAACCGGGATCAGGCCCTTACCCATATCCTTTCACTGCTCTCTAAATATACATACGTCATATAAACGAACTGTTTCTGTGTGTGAGTTTCTGTCTCTGTCCATCCATCTAAAGGACCCAGTTTCCTCGAAGCCTTCCAACTCTCTAAAGTACACATCCAAACTGCCTTCAGACTGACTGATGCGCTGTGACTTTACCTTTCGAGGAAAAATCAACCTGTCTTATCTGACATTATGGGTCCATTCAGGAAGGGAATTGAAGATAAACTGGGATCAGAGGATTTTTCTTGACAGGCCAGACGTGCCAGCTGGAAAATGAAATGGTAAAAGTCCAAGCGAGGTTATTAGAGGGCGCTTGATGTGGGCTGCCAGTCACAACGGGCTGAGATTAAAGTGGGCCGACAGGGGCAGCGCCTCAACAGATAGAGGAATGCGACTGTAATGACTCTGCTCCCGTCATATCTAAATGTCCATCCTCCTGCTGACCCTTTCTTCCTCTCCTCACCCCTCCCCTCCTCCTACTCGTCCCCCTTCTCCTCCGTCTGCTCACTTCCACTTGCTGGATCTGGCTCAGAGGAAATTACAATATCCATGATAATGACTCAAATGAAACTGTTGAAGCTGATTACAGGTCACAATACATCATTTTCCGCGCTAATTAGAAAGCTGATTGGAAATAGATTAGTGTGTTTTTCTCGCTCCACTTTTCCCCTCTACACTGTGGGCTTATTAAGACAGATAGAAAAGGCGATATTTCAACATGAGGATGAAGAAAATTTGCCACCTAACCTGCTGCTTTTTAAACGTATTTATCTTGTGTCATGCCTCATTTCTCCGCTTTGAACACTGGCTGCCAGATATACTCTCCTAATCTGATGAAGACTCTTATTTTAGGAAACCTAAAAGCAGTGTGTTTTGCAGCACGCCCTTCACTCTCCGTCAAAGTGTGGCTGGACTTTTTTCCCATCTGATTAGAGATTCAAGTCCCCCACTGGGCTGTCAGGGGGGTCAGCGTGGGCTCCTCCACTGTTTGCATGATATCAGTGCGGCCTGGCAGTCGGAGATAGACAGATTGGCCCGCTTCTCTCCACCTCTCTGTTGCTGCGTCCTTACATGCCATTCATCTTAACATTTTGAATTCAATGCACCCGTGCAAAAGCATCTCGGACACTAGAGGACACTGAAGGGACAATATTGTCATCAGGTTGCAGAAATTAAATGGAGAATGAACTCGGGATGATGCTACTGTTGCCATAGTGACGAGTAGATGAAACCTCCAGTCGGTAAGGGTCTTAATTGAGTCCCTGCTCTCAATAAAAGGAGGTGGATGGACGACCGCAGAGACTGAAATTGAAAAATAAAACAGGAAGACAAAATTATGTCAATCACTGTGGTGAGTTTTTAAGGTTTGATCACCCTCTTCGGACCGTGTTCCCTTAAAAGTGAACCGTCTGCAGTATTCATGGAAAGCTCTTTAACGGCTGGTTAATTATGAATGAGGACAATCTGTGTCCATTCAGACAGTAAAACGAGCCATCAGGCCCCATCTGCCGTCAAAGCCATCCCTTTGATTTGCCACTTAAGATGGACACGCGCACGATTAATTTGAGTTTCTAAGCAGGTTAAACAATCCCCCCACCCCTCCACTGATGACAGCCTCTATCCCGTTTCATTGATGGTTTATGAATAATTTAGCTGGGCAGTCTGTTTGCTTGGGTCCCCACACCGCCGCCCAGACGAGATGAGCTCATGAATAGTGAATTGGATGGGGTTAAATTGGGTATGACTTGATGATCTGTCCCAGTAATCCGTTTGGTGGCCAAATTGGAGATTGATGACTTCATCAGGTTACGGCTGTCCTCTGATCTAACCATTAACCGTCGAGGGCCACAAGTGTCATATTTGCCCTTAAATATGTCTGCTTGCATGTCTTTTTATTTACATGTTAATGTGTGACTCTCAGTTTCATGTCTGTAGCATCAGATTCTTCCTTAACACACACCGCACAGTCGCTGGAGAAGGAGGTCCAGGAAGTAAAATCCACTTTACAGAGCATGCTCGCACAGCTCAAAGAGGAAGAAGAGGAGGAAGAGGAAGTGAACGAGTTACAAGATGATGACCTAATGAAAATTGGGACAGAGGAAGAAGAGGAGGAAGAGGAGGAAGATGAGGATCAGTACTTCAGTGACAGCTGGGGCATTTGAAATGGATGCTTGTCGTGTTTTATGACCACTCACAGACGGAGCGGCTCTCTGAGAGTCTGACCTCAGCTTTGCAGTAGGACTGACCTCGTATCCATTTACTGTAAAGCCTCACTCAGAGGGCTTCACAACCGGCCTCTGGTACTGCTGAAAGTTTCCACTACAAAGCCTCGTAAAGTCTGTGTAATGTCTGGTCCATCTGCAGATGGAAAAACCTGAAGGATTTTGATATAAATGCAAAATATAAGACACTTTAATGCAAATGTATGAAGTTCCTCAAATCTTGCCAGCTTGAGTTTACTCAGGTAAAGAGTGCCTTACAGGCCATAGAGCTGACATGTGATTTTTTTTTTTTCAATTGAGTTTTTTTATGCAAGTTTTCATGTCTTGTCTTACTCATGCTGAGCAATTAGTGGGATTGTGTTTTTTTCCTTATTTACCATAAAAAAATTAACTAATATCAGGTGATTATTTGGCTTATTGAGGCTCTCAGAAGTTTGAAAACTTAAAAAGTCCCTTAAAAAGAGACTGTGTAACTTTTGATGAACAACTTGCATTAGTCAGATTCAAACAGTCCTACCGCTAAGTGCAAATACATAAAAATACTGCTTTATATGATGTTATTGATACATTTTCCATGTTCTTACATTCTATGGCCAATATGATACAATATCAGCTGGTAAAACATGGCAAAAATCATCCCAGTGTGCACCTCAATGCACAACAAGCTAACAGAGCGAAAGCTAGCTTCACTAAATAGCATGGTACAACAGCTGGAAGCAAAAACATATGATTGGTTGATGCTTCACCATTTCATCGGAGCTCTGAAAAAAGTTGAGGACAGCTCAGCTTTGATTTGTAGTGAGTCAGGCCCGTCACACAGTGATAAGTGGGGCTTCAGTTTGAAGTTTCATGTCAGCAGCTGCAAATACTGATTATTTTTTATTATCAATCAATCTGCCAATTACTGTTACATTTAAGCATTTAGTTAAATGTCAAACATGCTCATCACAATGTCCCCGAGCCCAAGTGACGTCTTCACACTGCTTCTTTTGTTCAAGCTAAAGTGCAAAACCCAAATACTATCATACATTTACTCCATCAGATATCAATATCTATTATAAAAGACAAAGAAAAGTCAATTCTCACGTTTAAGAAGCTAGGACCAGCAAATGTGTGACATTTTTGCTTGAAAAATGACTGAAATGATTAATCAATCATAAAAATAGTTGTCAATTAATTCTTTTTTGATGATTAATTGACTAACTGTTGCAGCTCTACATGTAGCCTGTTGCTGTGTACCTTGTGGTGTGAACTCGATGACTCACAGCAATATACAGCAATATTAGCCGCCATGTTACACTACAGGTAAAGTAAAGCTGTATCACCAAAACCCTTGTTTGAATTAAATGGAACCAGGGTGAGGTACATTACTCATTAATTTTTATTTTGTAAGAGAAAGGAAGTGTTATTTCTGCTTTCAAAAGTTACACAGTCTCATTTAAAAATTAATGACGAAAACGAAAATGTTTTTTTTTTTTGTTTTTTTTTTAATGGCAAACCTGAAACCAGCTGAAGCTGAAAAATCACTTATCGCTCGCCACAACCACTTAATTGAATTTTGTCTGAGCACCAAGTGGACAGCCCAAACATGTTTTACCGGTAACAGTCTTGCACATAAACTTAAATGTATGCTTAATTTTTAGGTAAGCTAGGCACTTATGTGTGTTTTCTGTACGATTGGACTTCAGTTAAGTGTAATTTGTCCATGAAATAACTCATTTGTGGTGCTACAGTTAATGTGAGCTAACTTGAACACTTTATTTTCTTTGTGTGGAAAATGCAATATTTAGATTTCTTCCTCCCTGTCTCAAAGCACTGTATGCATGGAGTGATGCTCTTTATTTTAAAATACGTCTGTCACAAGTAAAATTGTGTCTTATGCATGTAGGAAATACTGAAGGGTAAAAAAATCAGTGGACAAATAAGTATTTGCAACTGCTGTTTTTTTTTTCTAAAATAATTGCATCTGCCACTGATTGTGTGTTATTTTTTATTTTACTTAATGTCAGCAGAATATTCTTCTTCATTCCACTGGGTATCCCATTTTTGTACCTTCACCCATTAATCCGTTTTTTAATTTACTGTGCAGCTTGAAGTCGCTGTATCATATTTTATATTTATTCCTTACAGCATCTCACTAATTACAGCATGTTGTGTTCAGCCTAATGTTGTGTCCTGCTGTTTTCTTCTTGTATTGAGTTACAGCCCCTCTGGTTATTTTCCCTCATATAAAATGTGCGGGCATGCTGCCAGGCAAGTGAGGGCAGCGGTGACATGTAGGAGATATCAATACGGTAATAAAGGTCCTCTAGTGAGGTCTTTAGGGGATACATGGGCTTCTATTGTTATCTCGCCTCGGCAGCGGCGGTGTGGCTAATTGGGAGGCAGTCTCACAGAGGACATGGCAGGGAAAATGGGATGATGTTGCTTTGTCTCCATCTGATTCTGCCCTGTGTTTTTTGGAGCAGGGGGCTGATGAGGGATCCTCAGAGGCGTGTCTGCAGTCCCGCGCTCTGGGCTGTAAACACAGCTGAGTGCATCAGGGTTTTTCCAGGAGCACAATGGGCCTTTCTCACATTACTGACAGGTTGCAAAGCACTTGCCAGGCCACAAGTCTCCACATCTATCAGCCTCAGGCAGTGTACAGACAGAGCCTGGCACACACACCTTCCTGACAAACACCCCCACCTCATAATTGAATCTGTGCGCCATACTGTGCCCCGCATGGCAGCTCTGCTCATAAAATGGCCACGGAGAAAAACCCAGATGGTTTTCAGCAGGCAGATAGAGCAGGGTGAGATGTTTCCTGATGTAAAATGAAGCACCATGCAGCGGTAGGTCTTTTGTTTCTGCAGCTTGTTTGCTAAGAAATTGCACACTGCTATTTATATATATATATATATATATATATATATATATATATATATATATATATATAGTTCAGTCTGCACTAGAAATTAATAGTTGTTTTTGAAACAATGGTTTTTTGAATTTAGACAAAAAAAGTCTGAGAGTTTACCTCTTCAACCAATCCATTGGTCAATTTGGAGGGAAATCTGTACATTTTCTCATGATTAACTAAAACTGCCACAGTGTACTGAGTGCACCCTACGTGTTATCACTGTATGTGTCCACCAAAGTGTTTTTCCTATCGTAGGGCTCGAGATAAGTAAACTTTGGCAAGTAGAATGCCCCAACTGAAAAATAAATATGATCTCTGATGTAATACCTGAAAATAAACTGCGCACTGTAACACTTTTCCCCCTGAGCTGTGTTAAACAGGGCTCATGAGAAAAATCTGACATACTACACACTATAGGAGTGAACTCTGGGGTTGATTATGTCAAATACAACATTACGTTACAAGCGTTAAATATCTCACTGCATGCAGGAGAGACCTAAGACATGTCGCTGAGAGGCTAATGTTAGCCATCCTCCAGCTTCAGCCTTGAACTGCAGTTTCTTTTTGGAATCTTAGTAGAATAAATCTGTTGTGATAAATCAGACACTGAATATCTTCTGTGATCATTTATCTGTTTAGCAATTCAAAATGAGAGCTGAAAATGTTTAACATTGGGTAAAACGGTGCAGTCATCACTGTCACCAGCCGTTCAATCGCAAAGGAGGAGAAGTGGGACAAACACAGCACAGACCAACCATCACAGAGGACAGGTGCTTCAACAACCTGCTGATATCAGCTGGGAAAAGAAATGCTTTGTGGACATGCGGCCTTATTAGAGTAACACCAATGATTGTCCAACCAATGAGCATTTGGTCGGACAAGAGCATACAGAACTGCCAATCAACCAAGCGAACAGAAGTTTAAAGCCCTAGTGTTCTGGTTTACGTTTCTTGTCCGAGTAGTTTTGACCAATCATGTTTGAACAGCGGGTAAACAGTTGGTGTGGCATATCACATCGCTTGACAGGCATTCTCAAAACCAATTGGATATCATCTGATGTCAGTTTATTTATGTCAGCCTTTTAAAAATGTATCTGCAATCATATGCAGATACCTGTTTATAGAGATAGCTGATGGTAGCCAAAGCAAGAAATGAACACATTCATGAGCAGTTTTAATCAGCTGTAGCTAGCCAGCTGATTGACCTAAAGTTAGGCGAGTTGATATTAAACATGGTCTTGGGTTAAGTTTTGGATATTGCCATCTGATTTAAAATGAGAAGCCTCTAAAAGTGAGTTCCAAAAATGCTCTTGATGGCTATTGACATGACACTCAACATGATAATAATAAACACCTAGTCTTTTACATGTGTTCATAACAGTCCTGTCTATTCCCTGCCTTTATTTGTCCGTATTTGTTGACTTGTCCTTAGCTGTTATGTCTATTCATTTGTAACACTGAGAACAATGCAAAACACAGAGTCAAATCCCTTCTATGTGTACACATACCATCATGGTTATTCTGATTCTGATATTGTACTGAAAGGCTAAAGCTACACGTCCCAGGTGAAAGTCAGCCTCCCTGCAGCTGTATGAAAACCACTTCACTTCACATGTGGAGAAATCAAAAGCTTAACAGACCTGCGGTGCATAGTTACGGTTGCTAAGCTATGATTGGACAATTGCTGTTTTGGGGGAGCGGTTTGGCAAACTGTCAATTGGATAGTCTCTTGGCAGTTTTTTGTTCATGCAGCATGGAACTTTTCTACGTTGAATCAATCAGTCAGTTAATATTAAAATGTGTCAGTGAGAGGAGATAAATTGGTTTGTTTCCAAAACTAATTGATTCATTTTTTAGAAATCTCATGTGTCACTTTGTTCACATACACAGGAGTCTGTTTTCAAAGTAACAACAAAAATAAATAAAAGAAAGACAGACAGAAAAAAATCATTTTGCATTTGAAAACATGCAAATACAAGTGATGTTCCTCCCAGTATTCTCATTTCTCGGGATTTATGAGGAGAATTTTATGACTGAATATGAATGAATGATTTCAGGAGTGTGTCTGTATCAGGGGATTTGGGTCTGAGATTTGGATTTGTTTATCTGATTCCCTGCTGAGTTGTTATGTTGTCTGACAGGTACATGTACAAACTCTCTGAACCATGGGAGAATCATAGATCGTGTTGCAGACTTTCCTCTCGCACTGCTTCAGCCAGCCCACAGACACCACTAATGAATGCAGATTTAGTTTTTTTATTTTATTATTCTTGCCTTCCACTTCCTCAGAGATCCCTGTATGCTCCCCTAAAAACTGACACCTTTGCCATGTGTGAGCGACTGCATGTCAGTTCTGGTCACTGAGTAAGTGAAGGTATCTCTCCTTAGAGGTGTTTTTGTTCAGAGCAAAACTGGACACTGAACTCACCACTGTCTGCAAGTGGCCTTTTTTTAAACTCTTCCAGTGGTTTTAGGATCTCATTCAAATTCACTCTGCACTTTACTCAGCTGTTGAATAAATTCATCCGAGCAATTAAATAGGGAGGAAATTCCCCTGGAATTAATAAGCATTTTAAATCATTTAATTGCAAGTTCCCAATTCAAAATCTGCATATTTTCCTGTCCAGCAGAGGACGTGTGGCACAAACGAAAACCAGAGCAGACAGAGCAGAGACAACAGGAAATGGCCTGCCTTATTCTTTTTTCCTGTGGTCTGATCCTGACGTTGAAAATCACACTTAATTATAAACACTGTGCCAGTGGGAGCAGCAATCTCCTCAGAAACAGACCCATTTCCATCACTTATGGCTGTATGAGAAATCACAGGATTGGTGGAAATGCACTCAGAGGTGTGAGCACATGTGTACTTTCAATCCTCATTTTGATATATCTAATTTATGACGCTTGCCCTTTTGGAAATTAAACATGGGAAGACGAAGAAACAGTCTGAGAGAACAGTACTGGAAGGTGCAACATGTGTCTACAAGAATTGATTCGGAAGCCAATCAGAAATATTACTCATTTACATTTTTAATCATTCAGACTGAACTTGGAATAATTAGCCTGCATGTGATCTATCTGAGCACGAAGACCCCGAGGAAAAAATAACAGAAAGCCACATTAAAAGATATTTAAATCACTGATGATTCAAGCATCTGATGTCTGATATTCCTCCATAATGAAAGAGAGAAAGTACTGTGAACCCCTGGGACTGGACTGATAGTGGAGACTGTATGATGATAAAGCCGTATCGAGCAGAGGGCCGTTGAAGAACAGGACTGTTTAATAGCACCACTGCAACGATGATAAGCCCTTACAGCCCACTCCAACTCTCACAGAAGAACATACATCACAACAGTGATTGAACCAATTCATGTTTTATCTTTAGTTTTCTCACAGCTCCTTCCCAGAACAACTCCTCTGGCACTTATTAAGTGATGTATTTTTGAGTTTCACTTGTTTGGAGTAAATCAAGAAAGCACTGGGCAGAATAAACAAAAGTAACTTCTGTATAAGGAGCTCTATTGGTCTGTATCTATATGTATAGCTACCACTGAGGATTTCATTTATAGTTCAGCGTCTGTTTTCACCAATGCAGCACTAAAGGTATGTATCGTACGCGATCAGGCCATATGATGTTTTAATTATATTCCCCACACTACCTGTATTTACAGTCTTTCATTCATACTGTGATATAGAGTGATGCCGGGCCACACATGGACGTCATATACATGTACTAATAGAACCAATATAGCATTCAGGCTACTTCTATTTTGCATTATTACATGGTTCTGTTGAATAGTGCCAATGATTGATCAACTATGACATTCTGCGCTCTTATTTCTGAATAGCAGACGGCTGCTATGAATAACAGACCGTTGCCATGGTCACAGTTCTGATCACGGACCCTTAGCAGAAGCAATAAAATCATTTTGAATGAATGCTTTGTGTCAAATTATTGGTTTCTTCAGAAAGTAGCCATGTATTAAGCAAGATAATGTACAATGTGTGTTGCTGTACATAATCCCTTACCGTTGCATTCTATCATTTGCAGATCACTTTGGGCAGGTGAAAGGGAGATTACTGAAGAAAGTGGCTTAAAATTCCTTACCAGATATACTATGTAGAATTTTCCTAATAAAAAACAACAGACAAAAGTAATTCCTCTCAATCATCATACCAAGCAGTAGCAAAATGTGGCTTTTTGCAATAATCACATTTTTATGCAGCTGGGAGGTGTGTTCATGTGTTTCAGGAAGAAGTTCTTTGTAACAAAGGTCAACATGTCACTAAAGTCACAGGATACTATTTACTGATTGGTTGCAGGTATTGTCTGGCCACAATTCGACACTAAAAGTCAAAACTCCCCCCAACTTTTAGTTAGACTTAACCTTACCACAGAAGTTTTCCATAGCCATTGAATTGCGTTCCCCTGAAGCCACATTTCGCTGCTGGGGTATTTTTGGTATTTATGGAGTTTTTTCCCCCAATGCCAGTGCCTAAACGGTGCCTTAACCAACACTTTTAAAAGCCTTAAAAGGTAAAATTGTCACCTTATAAATAAAACAACTACAATAGCTTTACACTGTTTAGGATGTTATCGGGTGCAGCACACAGGTGAGGTTAGGACTTTATAAAGATATGAAATTGGTGTTAGACCATAAGCAGTACGCCTCCAAGAGGATGCTAGAAAAAAATCGTGGACACAGCACCGAAAAAAATGCATATATAGGGAGATTGAATCTGGGGGTGATTTTCACTTTCACGGGCGATACTGTTTACAAACAATAACTAACCATTCCTACATAGCATAACATTAATTTCAGGAGGAAGCTATAATGTAACCTCTTAACAACAAAATGTAAATCCTGCTTTTGGAGACTTTATTTTTGCTGTGTGTTTAGAATTTGTTTAGCTGTGGAGTATGAGGGTGTGGGGGGGTTCACACTCATGACCTCAGAGGCCTGACTCCTGCAGTAACTGTCGTGTCAGCGTGTTGATAAAGCTTTTCTTAGATCAAATATGCAAAATTGTCTGTATTACGTAAAGACAACACACTGCAATTTTGTAAATTTGCCACAATTTAACTCAGAGTAAACCTAAAGAAACATTTTGGATTAAAGAAGATATTTCTCAATAATGTCACCCACTGTGTATTTAATCCCTGTTTGAAGTCTCACAAGTGCTCATGTCAGACTGCTCTGGAATGTTTTTTCTCAAAAGCAATCGCTTTAAAAGCTTAAGCTTGCTTCTCTGCCCAAAAACCATCAGAGTAATAAGATCAAAGTCAAGAGGAACTCTGTGTGACACACCATCAAATCTCTTTTGTAGGATTTACAGTATCCACGTTCCTTTGTGAGGCATCACTGTCAGACCATAAACAACAGTTATGACAGTGTTTCGGGGGGAAAAAAACAGAAAAAAGGTTTGGTTTGTTTTGAGCAAAGATATGTTTGAGCTGCCATCTCATGTGTAATATCAAAAGGAGTGGGATACCCTTTTTTTAGCAGGCGGTCGAACCCGCAGCGGAAGTAACAGAGAATTGATTATTGCTCCCATGTCCGAGCAGGAAAAACATATTGTTAGTAATTCCTCCGGGGAGAGCTCCTTCATTTAGATCGCCGGTGGAGCTCTTCCTCCAAGAAGCCCAGACACTGGTTCACCTTGTAGCATCCCTAAGGGACACAGCTGTCACTGAAAAGCTGAAATATCATGCCAGCTCTGCCATCCTTCCCACTTAGTCTCAAAAACAGGCAGGTACCACACCAGGGGGAGACAGGATCGATAGATCTGATGGATGGAGCTGGCTGCCTTTAGGAGTGGGGCCAGGGGTACGGAGGGAAGGGGGGAGAAGTAATGAGAGCTCCTGTGAGCGATGGGGAGGTTTCTGCCATGGGAGGCTGGGCTTGTGGCCCTCTTTCCTTTCACTCGAGCTGCCAGTTTGGCCTAATGAGACTTAGAGGAGCTCTTGTCCTGGGGAGGGACGTGGAGATGTGAGATGCTGCTTCTCACCAGCTGTCAGTGTGTCTAGACCAGGCTGCACCCACAGCAGACGAGGAACACCAAACATCACATACCAGCACAGTCTGTGACAGTCAGTGTCTATAGGAATGGGGATCGAAACCCAGTTCTTCTATTGAGGACCCAGTTCCGTCTGAAAATCAATAATATTTAAGCTTATCGATACTGCTATTGAGACCCGCAGGTCCTATAACATAACATTACATCTCGAGTCGAGTCATGTCATTTAAATCTATTCACAGATCCGCATACATCAATTAAACATCAAATTAAACCTAAATGCAGTGCCTTTGACAGTCTTCACATTGAAAAAAACTCCTTCAACTCCGTCAGCTGTTGTGGCACAGTCTTCATCATCATCCACTAACAGCAGCAGTGGTAAACACACCCAAACTTCCAAAGTCCAGTCAATTAAAAAGAATAATCCTATGAAATCTGCAGGATAAGGGCTAGTTAGCTAAATAAAGGTTGGCTCAGTAAAATGACTATTAGGCAAGGGTAAACAAAACATTATCATGATGTGTTCAAATATAACATCAAGAAAAAAAAAAAACTTTGTTTTTGGTGAGAAACTTGAACAATACAGTCGTTTGGGTGAGAAATTTGTTTCCCAGCAATATGGATAGTAGAGATGGAATTACAGCTTAACATCCTATCGTGAGCTCCAATCATCTTATAATACATAACTAAACTACTGGTGCCAAGATTTTTCAAAGTAAACATTTAAATCAAAATACAACGATTAATTCCTAATCACTAAAAACATGACTGAAAGTAAAGACTGACAGTAAAACCAGTTCTGTTCAAAACGTATTGTCACCTTGTCTTTCTACCAAATTATAGAAAAGCATCCATAGTGGTATTGATGTTTTAATACGGCTCTTTAATACAGCGGGCCGCCCAGGTTGATTATATGTATGGGAAACACATATCAATAAAATGAATGATCCCTGTCCCTAACTGTCTGGGTGTGTTTCCAGACAAAAAACTAATGTAGAACCAATAAATACACAAGGAGAAGGAACGCACATGCATGCATAGTATAATTATGTATGCAATTTATGCTTTGATAAACTATGTTGGACCATTTTGAACTGTGCTCCTATTTTTATTTATTTATTTTTTTAAAGGGTCAGAACCCTTTTTTAAAATTTTTTTGGTTCATCAGTGGGCGTGTCATATTTTACAGATTGGGACAAAATGAAGGCGGGGAAAACAACGGAGAACTCAAGTGAGAAATCATCCTCCTATCATTGATAGACTGATTTTTGGACAAGAAATACCAGTAACAAAAGCTCACAGGTTAAGACTAAGGTTCCAAAAGTCCTGAACAGAACCAGTTCAAGAACCAGCACTAATTAGGTGTAAAAGTGGTATTTATGTAGTTTCTCCCAGTGTCCCTCTCCTTGTTACAGTCCAAAGACACAGAGGTTGGGTTAACTGCAGACTCTAAATGATCCACTGGTGTGAATATGAAGATGAATGGTTATCTGTCTTTAGGTGTCAGCCTGTGATTGACTGACGATCTGTCTAAGATCCATCTCTCGCCTACTGTCAGCTGGGATCGGCTCCAGTCCCACCAGGCCTCTCTGAGGATAAGTAGTCAGAGATAATGGATGAATGGATGGATCAAATGACTATGTGTAATGTGAAAGGGGTCGTTCGTAGTGAAGAACCCACAGAAAATTTTCACACTCAAAAAAATGTTTTTTTTTAAAAATCCACTAATGCAGGTTTAAGGACTTGCACTTTGAACCACAGTATTGTAGGATGTGTGACCCATGTGGGTTTTGAGGGCCTCTGCTAATGATGTTTTTTTAATGCTCAAGTTGCAAATAGAATTAATAGTGTTTTATTCAAAATTTGTACTGAAACCATTTTCAGTCAGATAGTAGGCTCCTTTAAGTCATATCACTCTACTATAAAACACTAAACCCCTGCAGGCTCCAACGTGGTTTTGAAAAGTTTGTAGTTTGCACATTAATGAAGAACAGGCAGTTCTGTTCATCTTGGATTCATGTCACTGCAGTGTGAATACTTTTCTCCTCTTCAATCCCACCACAGAGTCCACTACTTCTGTGACATTGTGTCCACTACTTCTAGTTCCGGTCATTGGGCTGAAACAGGGCTGAATTCATTGCACTCATGTCACATTACTGCCTTCCTCGAAGCTCTACCAGAGGTAGATGTTGGGCAAAGTATCACTTTTGGGCTAGTTTGATGTACCAATAGGGAGTATAGAAAACACTGAAATCCTGTACATTGCTGGCTTGAATGGTCTAGTGTGTAGAATTCAGTGGCATCTAGCGGTGAGGTTGCAGATTGCAACCAACTGAAACTTCTCCCATCTGCCGGGTGTGCAGAGGAACCACGGTGGATGATACGAAAATGCAAATGGCCCCATCTAGACCCAGTGTTTGATTTTTTCCTCCTGGGCTGCTGTAAAAGCAAGACAGTAAACTCTGTAGAAGAGGAACCACTCTGTATGTAGATATAAATGACTCATTCTACAGTAACAAAAACAACAATTCTTCATTCAGGTGTTATAAACTATTAAAATCATACTAATGATATTATGTTCCATTTCTGACAGTATATCCTTCTAAATCTTACAAACTGGACCTTTAAAAATAATGTGTCCATGACTAAACATGCTAATTTGAACAACTTAATAAACAACTGGACTTCTATAAAACACTCCATCCCACTGACAGCATGATATAATAAAGGGTTGATATTGGACCCATACTGTATGTCATGAGCGCCGGGCCTACGTTTCTTTGATTTTTCTATCTACTTTCAGTAATACTCACTGGTCACATTCTCTGCTGAACCCTGTGACCTTTGGTCTTTTTTCAGATTACTGTGTTGACCCGTAGTTGACGTTTGACTTGGGTTGCCTAAGCAGTTGAAAGGGGTCACTGTCTGGGTCAGGCTCATCTGATACTGGAGAATTACAATGTCTTAAAGTAACAACATATGCTCTACACACACACACACACACACACACACACACACACACACACACAATTCAGTATTTTTCGACAAGAGCCTACCACACAATTATTTATAGCAATCTAGCCCTGAGACGTGCAACATTTTAATACGTGTCATGAGCAGCTATATGGGCTCTCTTAAACTTTCCCATCCTTTTCAGCACCAACACACTAACGCAGCAAACAGATGATGAAGAGCATAGCCCAAGGACATTAGTGCCATTTGGAATTTAAAATGGGAGCAGGGTGAAAAAGAGAGGAAGAAATGGAGAATGACAGAGAAAACAGATAGCGATGTGAGTATTCCTGTAGGGGAGGATGTATATCTACAAAATTTGCAGGGCTGTAACACACAGCTGAGAATAGATGCCTGTTGGAATATGCAGCGCCGGTCTGCCAACAACACAAAGTAGTTCTGAAATGTTTTGCAGTTTCACAGGAATACTTGCCCCTAGATGTATTATTAATCATACTGTACAGCTACAAATGTTTGGAATTACTGCTGCCTACATCTGCGTGACAATCATTCGGTATGAATTATCCAAATGAAATGGAAGTGGCAAACGTAGATAAGCAGACTCACTTCTACAGGAGACAAGATACATTTAAATGGAGACATCAATATTCATAACAGAGGTCGAGGGAGGATTAAAGCCGCATATTGTGTCATGACACCAAGAAAATCACAGCAGCCAAGTTAAAATAAACGTTGCTGTGTTTACTGTGGGATTGCTCTGGACAGCGGAAGCTTAAACTGACTTTAGATCTGTTTCATGTTTGGAGATTTACACTCTCTGACACAAGGGCTCAGTATATTTATAGTAACTTGTTTTAATATCCTGTTCTGATTTGACCTCAGACAGGAACTTTGGTTGACATCCCAAGCTCTAAATTTGGTTTAGAGGTAGTTTTTTATTTGTTTGAGATACAAAAAGAACTTGACAGTCTACATTTGTGTGTCTTAAATAACAGGCCACAAAAGGCATGAAAATTAACAAAATTGTCTATGGCTTTAAACCAGCATTATTTACCTAATGCAGTCGAATTTAATTTAATCATCCTGACATTGTTATTTGTCCTGCAGCGCTTCCTCTAAATATATTAGTTTGCTCCAATGACTTTCAGAACTGTATAAATAGCCACAGGGGCAAGAACATGATCTGTTAAACTGTGACAGGTGGAGGCCTCCTCAGTTAACACAGGCAACAGGAAAGTACTTTCTGTATATCAATTAATTAGAGTGGAGCTTAACATGTATAGATTAAGTCCAATACATACATCCCGACCCATGTTAAATACCTGAATGCATATTCAAAATCATCTTAATCTCAATTAACCCCGATTAACCTCATGGTTATATACTGGGTATGTGTGCTGTGTGTTGTAAGCTGGTTGCATGTCAAACACCCATATTAATCCATGTATTTATTGATATGTTCCTGTATTGCCGAGACCTTTATCACCCACCTATTTATCTTTTAATCCCGGCATATTCATAAGGAATATACAATCACATATTACATATAGAATTCATGAAAGACATCTACCAGAATTTAAAAGGAGAACAACAAACATGTCATTCTGAAAGTGGTCCTAAGATAAATTCATGACAGCACCATATGTTCACATAATACTCCTTTAACATTAAATAACCGTTTAACATCTGGAGATACGGGGCCTCTCCAAAGCTTTGGAATTACGACAAGCACCTGCTCGTGAATTTATCAGCATTAAGTTCGATTTTACTTTATTTAGTTTGATCTCCCCACAAGCCTCCAATAAAACCTGCAGTTTCAGACTGAATTTTAAGCTCTCACTTCATGTATGTTTTCCTGAATTTATCAGGATATCTAATAATGTTATGAAGATTATTACATTATATGCTCGCCTGTAATTTATTAATAATTTTATGCTTTAAGTTTAATATGATGAAATTGCCGGCAAAAATAATTAAAAAAATAAATCAATAACGTCACTTTGTTGTTATTGTGTCATAGTTAGAATTAAATGGGCCTTTAATGATGTAGTCCTTAATTCGCGAGTGGGTACTCAGTCTCAACACAAACATCAATAAACTGCTTAGGACCACTGCATGCATATAGGAGACTGTGTGTATGTTTATATACCAGTATGTGTGTGAGATGTATTTTTTTTTTTTTTTTTTTTAGCCCAGTAAGGGGGACTGCTCTCTGGATTTTAATATCAAACAGTCCACTTTGGTCCAGACTAAAATATCTCAACAACTTTGGATTGGAAAAAAATTTTGTTCTTCTCAATATGATGATGGGGCTTTTTCATTTACTGCCATCAGGTTAAAATTTTAATATTTCCAACACTTTATTATGGGCAAGAGAGTAGGTCACTCTGGGCACATTAGCATACTTGTCCCATTTAAAGTTTGCTACAGTCTGTCAAATTGCCCACAAAACTCCAAGACCAAAAAACAGACTAATGATATGTATCTTTGTAAATGACAAAATCAACACGACTGAACAGGATGTTAGAAAAGGGATCAACTTTGCTTGGGTTATGACAGAATTAAAAAAGGATGGGAACAATACATTGAATGACATGATTTCTGAAGCCACTTTCCCTCTGCAAAACAAAAACATCAAAACCCACTAACATCTGGCTTTTTATGTAATGTGAAAGGGTACAGCCGGTTCAAATGACTCTGTAGTAATGTAGGGTATTTATCAACTCCAGCTCCGACCGGCAGTGATGAAAATACAGCGCCTAGTGAACGTGCTAAGTTTGGCCCCTGAACCTGTGAGATGACAATGACAGCCAAAATACCACCCATCTCTGTCCTAGCAGTGTTCAAACATTGTTCCAAATTAGCTGGCAGCAAGTTTTAAAAGGAAGACTGAATAGACTGTCACATTTTCACTGCTTTCTACAGTTTGCTAACCTGTTTTTGGGTCTGTCCATGACATTGAACGTGACACATCAAAAAAAAAAAAAAACCAAAAAAAAAAACCCACATACACACAAAGGCATACTCATCAGCTGCACAGTTCTGTCCACAGATCTGGCCTACGGGCAATGGGAACAGAGTTTATCTCTATTTTTGGTGGCAGGTTTTCCCATATTTAAAAATCCCACAGTAATAACAAGCACTAATTTTGGTGGGAACGGGGTATAAGTGAACCAGGCCCATGCCAGTGCCGCTTGTATTTTTGCATTTTTTTGTTCTTAAAAAAGGTATGATAGAGGTAATTTGGTAATGTTTATTCTCTTGAGAATCCTTCAACACAAATATGTATGTCACATTGGTTCAACTACTGAGGCTTTAGGAACTCTTCCTGGAACAAAACTAAATCTCCCTAAAGTGACCTCAGTTTGACCCCCTCAGCATTAAAAATACAAACTGCATTTGGTCTTCGTACCATACTGACCTTGTCCAGTCTGGAACATCACATTACATTATGAATTAAGACCGCAACAGCTTCAAGGGCAAAACAAGCAAATAGCAAACATGCTATGGCACTACGAGTTGAGGTCTTTGAGCTTTATTAATATACAGCTGGCAGATTAATAATATGCAGCTGGCAGAGGGACAGAGGAGGGAGCTGCCATATCCTGTTCTGCAGCCGGTCCACTGCAGAGCCACGAGGTCACTTTGTTGCATCTCCCCAGGAGGTTTCCAAAAGCAGCCATTCCTCCTGCAGTGTAGGAAGTGAACTTGAGGAGCCCTTTGTAAACACCCAGGGGAATCTGTCTCTATATGACCCCGAGGTCACAGACACGGTGGGAACGTCTGAAACTGAACTCTACCTCTGTCTGAAAATAGGACATCCCATTTTACCCCATTTTTGCTGTCTTTGATAATATTTTCAATATATTTTGCTTGTATATCTTCCACTGAGCTTAATTTAATACAAAAGCAAGGAGAAAAATGGAAAACGTGTAAAAGCTATTTCAGGGGCGCATACACATGCGGTTCATTATTCAGGCAGAATCTAATTAATTTTGAATCCAACAGAAGTTGTATCTGATTTGGATAATTATCTGCAATGGACAAAAATGTCAAACCACAGCTTGTGTGTTGTTATTTAATCTTGCAGCATAAGTAGAAATATTGTATAGAAATCAACTGAACCCCCCAACATTAATGAACTGTCAGCCCCGGTGAACGTCTTGTTATTGGTGCTGAGGGAAATACAGGAAAAGAGCACGTACAGTCGCCTTGGGAGTCTTAGCTACGCTGCCTTCCCTTTTGTTTTTGTTGCCATGGTACTGGCTCATCCATTCCTCACATTTTTCCCTGGCATTTCACAGTCCAGACAGTGTTACTATTACTCACACTCTGTTAGACCCCCCCCCCTTTTTCACGTCCCTGTGCAGTGCACCAGAGTGCCCCATCAGCACCGCTGTGCCATCTGCAGGCACAAGAAGACTCGGAGCAAACCCACTGGGTTTATCTGTCATTGAGCAGACTGCGGCAGGTGAGGTGGTGAGCTGAAAAATAACCTTCTGGCTCGTTGCTCTGAGACGCCAGAAAAAGAGGAACCCCCATGAGTAAAAAGAATGAATTGAGAAGAAAAGGTCCATCATTCTTCTTTTTTGATGGGTGCTCTCATTTCGATGGCCTTCTGCTCGTGCGTGTTGTGTTTTTGACAAAACAATCAAGGAAGCCATAATAGCTCATTGTGTGAATGCCTTCTCCCCGGGTCAACAATAAGTCTCTGTGAAATTGATGCAGCACATACTGAGGATGATACAATGAAACAGTACACCCTTATTCTCTCAATTCATGCATAAATGCATTAAATGCTGTAATGAGGAAATTAGATTTGGGGTTTTGGCAGCACCTGTAAGGTAAAATTTGATGAGAAAATGGTTTTGCTGCTAAAAAGGTGTCCCGTTACTGCCATCCACAACCGTGGCAGCTTTCCCAAAAATAGTCTTGTCGTCTCCTTCCATCCATCAGGGATGTGGTTGACTGCCTCGCTACAAGCAATTACCGCTCCAATTGGGCTTAATGACACTGAGAGGGAGGCAGATCTGCAGCTCGGGGAGCGGCTATGTGCTATTTATAAATCTTTAGAAAAGACACCTGACGCTGCTCCATCAAAGCTGCAGGGCTCCAGCAAGAGTACCTTGATCCTGTATGCCAGCCTGTGATTGGCTCAGGTGTTCCTCTACCACACCATGGCCTACTTCTGTAGCTGGTGGACCTGAACATGCATGGAGTCAACCAACAGGGGGGACAGTTCTCATCGTCACCATTTTTATCTGCAGCATCACTTCAAAAGATTTCTGCTGACAAAACACCTCAAAGATGGGCATTCACCTGCTGTATCTCTGAGCTTTGTTTTTCTTCAGTATCCCCTGCAAACCAAATTTAAAGTCACCTGAAGTTGAGTCCTGCTTGACTTGCATTCACCTAATTATTCTCCTGCTAAGGATATTCCCTGCGTCGGGATGTGTCATCCATCTTTGTCCGTCACAGTTCTCTCCAGCGTGGTGGCACATGACAGCTTCAGCGTGAGTATCTACGGACTGATTGATATCTCCATCGGCGCTCCCACTCAGGGATAATGGAAATGAATGACAGCACGTGCAGAGCATCTCTCAGGCTCTACATGCTACATTAGCTGCTACCAGTGGAGATTTTGCCAGAAGCAGAATTCCACTTCCCCTCCGCGCAAACGTCCCACAAGGTACATTTTGGCAGCTACACCACCTTTAACATGACCACACTTGCACTTGTAATTTCATGAATACACTTTGTGGAGGGTGATTATGATGATGATTCAGCCAGTTTGGGTCTTAACAATGTGCTTATTATTTGGGTTTGACTCCTTGTCATTCTGACTCTTCTTCTCCTTTTATGACATTGGACTGCATTCAGCAATGTAGAAACTGTGAGACAGAGCAGCTGCTTCAACTCTATGGTATTTGCAACGCCTTTTATGGTAATGGTTTATAATATCAAATTAAAGCTACTATAATCATTATATATGTACATATTTGTCGGTTACTGATTGTAAATCGACAAAAGTGAAAGCCAACCTTAGATTCACTCTACTTTTTGAACAAGTTTTGCCCTTTGTCTTGCTATATTTGTGATTTTTGTAGCTTCCTCTTGTATGCATGCTGCTTATGGTCTGGCACCTGGCTGCTACCATTTTACAAAGTCCCAACCTCCCCTGTATGTTGTGCCAAGGAAAGTCCTGAACACAGCAAAAAAAAGAATACAAGAAAATACAAGTAAAGAGTGGAGTCACTCCTGATAAATACACCTCCACTCACTTCTAGCAGGTCATAAGTGGTGCTTAAGTGGAACTGCTTTGTATGAGTCTATCTGGGCAGTGCCCGAATTATGTCAGTGGAATCAGAGTTTGCCATTCAATACAAATATTCAACAATTCCTTTTATTCCATGTAAAGTTTTAAAGTTTGAATGGGCCCAGTGTCAGTGTGACAGGGGCATTCATGTAAATGGATCAGATATGCACAACATTTTTTTGCCAACACTAGATATCAAGCAGAAGAGAGATGATAATATTATCTCGGAGCCCAACGTGCAGAGTCTTTTCCTCCTCTGTGCTGCTGCATCATGCACACAAAGAGTTAAGTGAAAGTCAAGAGTACTCTCTCCGCAGCCAAAGTCTGTGGACCAAAACATCCCTGGAAGCACACCACACAGCACACTGACTAGCAAAAAAAAATAATTGAAATAAAAGAAAGACTGCTCAACTTGAAGCAATCTCAGTCAACTGACCCCTAAATTCCACCCGGTCCGTTGATATGTTTTTAATTAAAACAAAGCTACAAATCTTCTATCTATACCATGTTTAACTGGATTTATTTTCACACTGATCTGTATCATCATCAAGATGAGCACGTTTTTTTGACTGAAACGCGGCCAAAATTCTTTGATATACTTTGTTCCTGGCTGGACTGTAAGCTGCAGCACAACAAAGTGCCATGGTAGAATCACAAAAACAAGGAAAAATGACCACGAAATCACGGGAAAATTACGAAATAAGCATAATCTCAGCAAGTCTACAGTATCAGCTGGGAGGACACACTGAAATGCTCCCAGTGGAATACAGAGCCGTGTGGAGAACAGAGAAAAACAGTGCCACAGACGTCACGCTCTCAACATACTGCCAGTGGAATCGAGGGTTGAGGTGTCTCTGACTGATGATTTAAATCTCAATTTTTAGGGGGCCATCCTAGAGTCTATACAAAGTTTTTTAGGAAAGTCTGGCATAGTATATCTTAAGCCCATATCAGGTTACTTCACAAACGTACCTATTTTAGCCCTAAACACAATCTTTTTCTAAACCTTACCATGTAGTTTTGTTGCTTAAAAATAACAAAAGTAAAACTGAAACAGCAACAGTAACGGCCATTTAATAGACTGACAATGGCCTTTTGAACCTTCTAATAGTTGGAGCAGGCCCCTATTGATTTCAGTAAAAAGGCTCTTATAGACCCACTGTAAAGAAAGTGCATATAAGACTTATATTAATCAGGTGACCAGACAAGACTTATCAGGACTAATTTTACTCCATATCTGCTGGATTGTTTTTGTTTCCAGTTTATTTCTGCTGCCTACAATTCAGTTAATGCAAGCTTATTTGGTAAGGTATATGTATATGATGCAATGATATGATATGAAATTTTAACTTTCACTTTTAGTGTGAAGGCATTACTTTTTTCCTTCATGTGTGCTGTATTTTGATCACCTTGCTCCTATATGTTTATAATTATGCTCCATAAACCTGATGCAATTATATTGCCATTCTATTGTTCTGATATGGTTAATATCTTGTATATAATTAAGAAGAAAATTACCATTTCAAAATTAGACATGCAGTTTTATTGTATTACAATTATATTATAGCTATGTGACACTTGTACTTGTAACTGTTGAAGTCAACCACAAATCTAGTTAATTGCAAGCTATGCAGTCTACATGGATGCAAGAAAAATATTTAATAATGCAGTGAGTTAAGAGAATTAATACTGTATACATGTAAAAAAAAAAAAAAAAAAAAAGGCTGTAAACGTAAGAGACATTTCACAGGCACCTCAAGTAATGTACATCATTAAATATCTGCAATTGGCTTTTAAGTTTGAGAAACAGCAGAAATAGCTTTAAGAATGCTTCGTATCATCTATCATCACGGGGCAATGGTTATATAAACATGTCCAAAGGAACAGTCTCAAACTGAATACAATGGGGCTGATGTTTCTCGCACATGTAGATCATTATAATACTGGATAATTTCAAATTCTTGCCTGACCATTAAAAACACAACAGACCGCAGACTGCAGATTTTCCAATATGCTCACAGGACTGTTGGTTGTCTTTCACACTTCCAGTTCACACACTCCAATTCTCTCTGCCAATTACACATTGCATTTCACCCACACACTTTATCTGGAATCAACTGCCAAACCGGTCACACTGCTATGTTATTATCAGTCCACTGTATTTCATAGAAATCCGGTCACATCTAGCAGAGTGGCATGAGACACATGATTTGGAGGAGCCGTTCTGTGAAATACCAGCACGGTGACACTGTGGCATTTAGCTGGAAAGATGAGTGCAGCTCAGGAAGGCTTCTTATTGTACGTATAGGTGGTTGCAGCCTGAGAACAGGAGCCCTATGTGATTGGTCATAAAGACATCAAATTGAAGGAATAGGAAGCAAAGTGACTGTTTACAAATGTCAGGCTGGTCCTGCCACACTTGTAAAAGATAACATTACAGAGCTCAAAGAACACCCGACTCCCACAATTGGAAGATAATGGAATGTGACTTTTACAAATGTGAAGAGGTGGCCTTTTCAGAAGGTATTTCATCAAGTGTGGTCGTGGCTGTGCTGATTGCCCAAACCACTAGTGCATGCCAGATGTAATTTTTTCTATCTGGATGCCAACCTGCTTTGCCAGTAATCAATCCAGATATACATAAAACTGATATTAACAACGTGATGACTCTCTCACCCCTATGATTCTCTCATAGGGGTGTAACAATATACTGGTGTTATCGATAACCATGATATTAAAACATGAGATAATGATATAATGTTAGTAATACACACGTGAGAATATCATGTGAGTAATCCAACGCCTCTTAAATCATTTTTTGTTTCACTCTGTTCTTGCTTTGACCCCAAAAAACAGACAAAACACACAATGAACATTTAAGATTACTTTGACTGATAGAAATACTGTTTACAAATTTTCTATATATATTGCAATAATACTTTCATGGAGTCTTTTGGCCATGATAATTATGTAGTGAATATCTGATATTGTTTGCCATCCCTACAAAGAAATATAGTTTCTTTTTCTCTACAACCTAAAATATCCTTCACATTTAGTAGAGGCACTACATGATGGCTGTCTCAAAAAAACTAAAGACCAACTGTTGACAGCTTATTTTTGATTTTTTAATCAAACTATTTTTTGTCCGCAGCCTTCCTGACAACAAACCATTACTATTACTGCTATAGCATGGACGGGCTAATTATCTACCTTCGAGTGAGGGCGTGACAGGGCTGTACTAAAGCTAGGAGTTTGGAGTCTGAAACCTGCTTTGTGAAAGAGTTTCCTGAAAATAAGGCTGATTTACACAAATTGTCTTGCTTGTACCCTGGGTTTCTATGTGCTGTTGTCTCCAGCTAGATTTTAAAAAATATGTTTTTTAATTATTTCTATGTTGAACTGCATCAGAGCAACAATTTGTGCAGAAAATCAATAAAGTAAATCTTTCATAAATGCTTTGTGCTGCAACTTTAGATAAAATATTTTAAAACTGAGAAAATGCATAGCTTCTTTTTTTTTTTTTTTTTTGCAGTACTGAGACACCTTTGGAGTTCTGACACATTCTAGTCAACAGACCAAAACATGTTGCTAACATTAGTGTGGCACGCTCAGGACTGCTGTATTAACATTTTTTAAACATGAATAAGTCGATTTTTTGGCCTCTTGGGGCCAGCGCAATAAGCTGAAAACATTTACATTTCGCCTTAAATGTTGATACTGCCAACATGATTTTTTTTTTTTTTTTTTAATCAGATAATAGGCAGATGTAGAGCAGCATTAGCAATCTTTTGGAGTTGTATCTGTGTACTGCAAAATGAAATCAAACATTCAGTAACTCTTTGAGCTCTGTTTTGGACTAACTCAACTCCTGATGCAAATTTCTGGCTCTTAAGCAACTAAATGTTTTACTGTGACCACCACCTAGTTGCTAACTTTGCCCGTCTATAGTGTCACAAACTGGCAAGGAATGTGTCAAGGAGGGAGTCCACCAAAGGCTTTACTTAAAACAAACATAACTCATAAAAGTAATGTCAACACAAAACCAACAATGGAGTGGGCAGATCAGCATTGTCAGCGGTTATCCTCCTCCATGACCGCTCCCTCTATCTAACTTTACACTCGGCTCCCTCTGTGTTGCACACTCGGAGAATAACAGCTAATGCACTGACCTGTCAACTCATGTTCCTGCAGACCATTGAGAGAGTGAGGCTGATGCCCCCCGGATAGGAAAAAAAAGAAAAGCCTTTGCTTTCAGAGGAGGAACATGACTACACATAAGAGAGCTCACTTTTTTTTCTAGTTGAGTGAATCATTTTCCATTTCCTCTGGGAATTGGTCATTGTGGTGAGTGTGCAGTCTGGAGTTCACTGAATCAAGATGAAATGAGTTTTAACATAAATAGGGAGTTGGCGCAAAACCAGGTGCTGAAAATGAATATCATTGGTGCAAAGTCAATTCATTTGATTGACATGAATGCTAGGTATGTGCTTTCCGTCTCCTCACGTCAGGTTATTGGTGGATTATTCCTGAGGCAGGAACTGTTCTCCCTGTGACCTGTTAGTGCTGCACAAGGTCAATGCACCACTGGTGGCAATGGCAACACTTATGTATTGTTGCTTGACACTCTCCCCGGGGCAGGGAGGCATACAGAAAACAGCCTGTATGATATATAGGCTCTCCTGGTTTTGCTGACAACTCTGGGTGTTTCTCTCATAATACAGTATATTTTGTATCTATGTTTAGTCCCGCAAGGCAGTGTGTCTAACATTTATCACTGCATACTCTCTGGAGTGAGCTGCACTGTGTACATTTAAAGCTGCCATGTACAAAATTATATTTATCAAGTCCCCTCAGTATCTAATTTTATAGACAACAGCTAAGTAAGCACCCATTCAAGCCACTTATGCTCTGAATTTTAACAACTAGAGCACATTATAATCCATATAATCCATACTCAAACCAGTAACTGACAGACATTTTGACTGTAAAAGAAAAATTAAAGTGACAGGCAGCTCAAATGAAGCAGAAAAATGTCATGTCTTTTCCAGACAGGCTGAAGATTCCGGCAGATGGTCTCTTTATGTGCACAGTTACTATGACTTCCTTTCTTGCTCAGTGGTTTCCACGCAAAACAAAATTTGCCTGATTTTAACATCGGGTTGCAAATGTTTAGCATTCACATTAATATCTGACACATAGGTGGTTTGGATGCAAGGTCAGTCCAACCCCAATTTAATCCAATTAAGAAGTCAATTTTCTTCACCATTCAAAAACTGGAAGCTTTTTGCCATAAAAAAAACATTTTGCTTTTTCTCTTAGCACACACTGAGTGATTGGGCTCTGTTTTTTGATAAAATAGACATAGTTTTGATTGAATGATTTGATTTAGATTTTGAATTGAATAAATAATTGGAAAGCTGTTTAACCTCAGCTCTGTCATAATTACGGCACTTGGCACTTGAATGTTACAGGAGGCAAAAACGCCAAGCAGACAAGAAAAAACTTGACTTGTCAGATGGCTTTAAGTTACGCATTTGAATAGCTCTTCTTCATGTGTTCCTGAATTTCCTGGAACGTCCAGCATGTTTGAACTTAAAGATGCTTTGTATATGACGTCATACATCTGTACACTGTCCAGATGGAGGGCAGGCAGCTGGAGGCAAAGACTACAGCACTGCACCAATGCCTTTGATTTGCACTGTTTATGGCTGTTCCAATCAATCAATTTGGGGAAAAAAGAAGGGCCACTTAACATCTCGTAACGCAGCTTGCTCCATGTGGAATGTGACTATATCATAGTAAAATGACTATATGGCAAACACTGAGTATAAATTGTCATCATTTTTTAAGCATGCGACTCGCTTTGGTGTTTTTCTTTTCTCTTACTCCCTCCCTCTCACAGACACACACTAAAAAGCCTGGATCTCACTGAGAAACAGCAGCAGATGTTCTAACCCAACCCAAACCCCACATTAATGCACCCACAAGCACAAAGGAACAAAAAGTCAGGGTATGCTTAAAGTCATTTTGCTTGTACAAAATGTCGTTCAACCACATGAAGAGGTTATAATCCAAAAATGGAAGTGGACAGTGGGCTTGCACCACTCCTCCATAAGACATTCTTTACGTTATGATCTACAATACCAGTATTATGATAGGGACAGTGTGTTTATACCAGCACTCGGCCTACACTATGTTTGTGTCTATTCTGCACTATTTCTTCCCAGATTCTGCCTACAAGGGGCCTCTATTGATATGCAAGACGCCGATGGCTCAGTCCTCTTGGAAAGTGAAGAAAAGTAAAGTAAAATACAGAAGAAAGTGTTGAGGGAGAGAACCTGAAAGGAAGCAGATGCAGGTTAGAAAACGGAACAAAGAGTGTTGGGGTGCAATTAAAAGGAAAAATAGCTGACAGAGTTTATTTAGCTTCATGGTGCTCTGTCAGGGTTTTTCTTGCTACAGTAGGTGCCCGGTCTTCTGGGTTTGGGGCAGCCGTGTTACTGGCTGAGGGGACGGTGATGGAGGAAAACAGATGGAGGATTAGAGCTGGCCTAATTGCCTCTGCCCTGCTAACACACCCCCATCTGCTGAAAGGGGATCCTTGAGGCTTTCTCTTCCTCAGCACAAGCATGCGCTCTCCAGTGCTGCCAATGGCTATGACTGATGTGCCCATCTCTGACCTCCACCTCTTACAGATCCAGCTCCCGACTCTCGATTCAAAACCAAAGATCTGCTTGCAATGGCAGAATAATTCATTGTGATATCATAATGGAGTGCAAGACATACAAAGTCAATATAAATCTTTTAATATTTAATATCAATTCTGCGGTTGTGCAATAAAGTAAAATGAGATGCTGAGGTCTTGGGTGTTGCATTTTTTGATGAAAAAAACCATCTATCTCCTTCTTGTATTTATTGACTGCCTGAATTGCTGGACTGAGACATTAGAGTGACAGCCGATCCCCTTCGCTATACAGTCACTGTCACAACACATGAACACATTATCTCACTGACAGCATCCATGGCTTAAACAGCAGAGCAACATCCACAGAGCTACATCAAGGTTAAAATCCTGTTCCTTTTTGGATTCTTAAAGGAAGACATTTGGCGATATAGACTGATTTACTTTCTCTCAAAAACGATACAAAAAGATAAATTCCACACTAAATATAAAGCTATAGCCGGTTAGCATAGCTTAGCACAAAGAGTGGAAAGAGGGAAACAGCTGGCCTGGCTCTGTCTAAATTACAAATCCACCTCCCAGTACCTCTAAAGCTCACTAATTACATTACATCACAGTTGTTTAATCCCTGCAAAAACCTGAGTGTAAGAAAGACTATTTCTTGGCCCAGCGCAGTCACTTTGAAGAGTCTCAACTGGTTGCCTAGCAACTTCATGGTGACGACTAGTCTCGTGTAGCCAGACCTGTCTTCACAGCACTGTGTCAGCGCTAGAAAAAGGTCTGAAAGCACCCATTATCATTCTGGTATAGGCAGTGGTGGGTAGTAATTCATTATGAGTAACGCACTTGAGTATTTTGCTTTTTTAAAACTATACTTCTGTTCTTTACTCATATCTTAGATCCTTTTTACTTCATTACATTCACCATTCATACCTTCTTTACAAATAGTTGATGGTACGCTTTTTTAGTTATTTTGACCACTCAAAGCGCTTTCACACTACGAGTCACATTCAGCTACTCAAACACATATTTATACACTGGTGGCTGAGAATACCACTCAAGGTGCCACATGCTACTCAGTTTCTATACATTCACACACTGATCGCAGAGGAGAGCTTTGTTTCTCAGCATACTTCGACATGTTGACTGGAGGAGACATTGAGTGAGGAGCACCTCTACTCTCACCTCTAAACTTTGTTTTGTTATGGTGTTCTCTGTGTTCACCTTCAATTTGACTTTAATAAGTGTATGTGTGAACAATGATTACGTGACATCACAAGATGATGTAGGATACATGTTGTGTCTAAACTCCAAAAGAACAATATTTGCATATTCATAGATTTTGAAGTTTTTAATGAGAAAGAGTGGATGCAAATTTTTACAAACACAAATTATTATTCCAAGCAGAGTCTGTTTATGTCTTTAAACATCCCTGGAAGGTGTCTTTAAAGTGTTCTTCAAAACAATGAACACGATGAAGAACCACAACAAGTTGACTTTACATTTATGTTAGTGTACAATTATGATGCCATATTAATATATGTATGAAAATATTAACTTTAACAATTGCAAAAAAGGCAAGTAGCCTATAGTATTTGTGAAATGGCAAGAGGGGTAGGGGATGGGAGGCATAGTGGGCAAATGGATGGCTCATGTCCCTGTCTTTTCTGTACTTAGATATGTATCATTTGTATATTTGTATGTTTATGCCACCTTGTGAGGATGGCATGGAAAAATCCTAAAAAGTTGGCCACCCAAAAAAAAAAAAAAAAAACAGTTGACCTTAAGTTGGTGAGGTAAGCTCAGAGAAAACACCACACCTGAACCATAAACATTGGGCTCTCTGCAGTGAGAAGCAGTCCATCCACACTGGCCCAGGGCTCTGTTGTCTGTGTGTTCGTGTATGTGTGTGTGTGTTCATGTGTTCCTGTGTATATGACAGTGACACTGAGAGGGCTTTCATCAGTAAAGCCTGTCTGGTGAGCCGATCTACGGCTTCCCTCCTTCGTGAGCCTTTGAGTCTCCCTGAGTCTCCCTCCTTCTCCCTCTGTCTGTGTGTGTGTGTGTGTGTGTGTGTGTGTGTGTGTGTCATTCTGTCTGTACATGCACTTATATCAGGGAAAACTATTATCAAAAACCCTTTGAGAAACATATGGTGCTCCAATTTTGGTACAGATACCTCCTGCTCTTGCTCCGTATGGTGATTTGCCTCAGGCTTTAACAGTGGCAACACTATTGTCCTGTGACGTTGCTGAAGGCATCTGATTTAGAGGCGATTAGGGGTGCTGAAGAAAAGGGGGATTGCATGATGTTCTACCCTGTGGACATACAGGTTTCATAGGGAAAAATAGCCTCGAGGGAGGATTAGTAGCCACATCTCATTTGAATTGAGATAAAAGCAACTGTGACCAATACAGACCATTTTGTAGCCCTAAAGCATCCTAAGGACCAAAATCTAAACACAAAAGCAGTTTTAAATGATTTATTGTACTGAATTAAAAAGCCACTGATCATTGACTTATTTGTCTTTACTGTACTGGTGCTCCAGTTTGGACAGTAGATTTCCTCGGGGGGCACAGAGGGTTCATGAGCTCATAGACTGATGCACAATGGAGCACTTCACTAAAGGCCAAGCCATAAAGAAGCACTCGCGTGTGGATGATGACAGATGAGGAAAGGAGGGGAGAGGAGAAACAAGGGAGCTGAAAGCATCCCTCTGCGACACACTTGTAGCCCGTGAGTCCTCCTACGGCTGCTACATTTTCACATGAGACAGCACTTTGACAAAACTGTACAGGGACACAAACTGACCTACATACAAGAACCATTATCATCTGAGTAAACACTGTTATTCAGAATGAAGAGGGGTTTTAATCAAGTCTTGTAAAGCAAATGAGCTCTGATCGCTGATACACTGATTGAATCTAGATGCTATGAATGACGGAAATGAATGCCCAGTGGAAAAACATTTGAACAAAATGGCCGATTTGTCCATGTCAGCCCTGCATGTGATACTGACTCTGAGCCCCTGGGGCCCATAACAATTTGTCCATCAGCTCCGTAGAGTGTGTCTGACCATGTGGGTCACTAATGGGGCCAAGGTGCGCTACAAGTGGGTCCATAAGAGCAGTCATCCTCAACCTCCTACACAGGCCCCTTCCTCTGTCCACTTACCAAGTCTTTAATAATAACCAGCTAGTTTTAAGCTAGTGATTTACTAAACTGTGTGGCACCATGAAAACCTGCACCGTCCAATCAAATGCAATTAACTATGTAAACAGGAGGGAGTTGAAGCTTACCTTCAAAAATATAGCTTTGGGGAAGCAAACCTTATATCAAAACACTAAATCCACAGGTAATGCACACAGTCTGTGTTTGTAATTTGAGAGGTCTTCCCAGTTCAATAAACAGCACCTCATTGGGTTTCAGGTCAGATGTGTTGATCATATTCCACATACCTTTTTAATTCTTCACTCAAAAAGGGCCATATATTAGCAAGCTTACATTAGCTTTGTCAGTTAATTCAGTGAGCTGCACAGCAGATGAGTCTGACAGAGTGTAAATATGGACTAACAACTAATCTGTTACATTCTTAACTTAGTGCGCTTAAAGCTCCACTTAGGATTCGCTTATAATGGGGTAGAACTCAAATTATGAGGAATTGGTACAAATGTTTGGAGTACATCACGGGACTGCACGAGGACTAATAACTGAGCCACGGTAGTTCAGGTGGTGGGTTTGTTTTGGACAAATATGTTCTGCAAGTGCACATCACACCTCATAACATTTGGGCAACAAACTGGGCCCCATTTGTGTTGCCAAAATGGCAGGGGGTCAGGGGTTGCATCCAAAAAATGCAGAATACATGGACATGCAATATTGGCTGAGACAGCAATGCTCTGAATCCTGTTTATTGCCAAGTAAGGTTTTGACATACAAGAATTTGATTTGTTGTTTCGGTGCCTATAAGAAACATAAACACAGAATAGAAAACGTGACTATAAAGTTTATTTCGAAAATACTATTTTTAAAAATACTATCTAAAAATGTTTAGAATGTAATTGCTTAGAATAAAAAAGCTAGGCATTAATGCGCAAAAACATATTCCAGTGGATGTGCAAGATTCACAGTATGAAAAATAAAAAGAATATGCAATGTACAGAGATAGTGGTCCAAAAATATGTTCGTTAATATAACGCATATGGACAGATATAAAGATGTTAAAGTAACGTGCGGTGTCTTTCGGGGGTGGAGGGGTGTCTGTGTCGAGGACTTTATTGATAAGGCCAGCTGCAGATGGGAAAAAAACAATTTCAGTGGTATGAAGCCAAAGCTTCATACCACTAAAATTCAAGTGTTTCAAAGACGTTGTACCCGCAGTGGTACACTCTTTGAAAACACAGCAGATTAGTGATGAAAAAGCTCTTCTATCTGATTGTATATTTATGTTTCTTGTGATTCAGTATATGGTTTCTGCACAGCAAAACTAATTCATTACAGCGCTGCTGCTGTGGCTCATCACCACCACTGACAGTAGGCGTCATCTGAGAGAAAGCTGCTGGACTTAGATCAGCTTTGACACACCGACACAGCCTGCTAATCTCCATGCGTTGGCTGCATCAAAGGCGACTGTCCAAGGTTATTCTCACAGAGCTGCACTTGACATGGGCTAAAGGCTACGGTTTATCGGAGGTGCTCTTCACAATGACATACTGTGTTATGAAGGGGAGATGAAAAGAGTTTGTCAATCTCTCTATTGTCCCCTGAGGATTAATGTCACACAAGGTCTCACACAGTTAGCAAAAATGTATTATATCACATTTGCCACTGACGCACAAATAACACGCACAAATTTCATGACATTCAGTATTAAAACTAAACCCATCAGTCCTTGTTAATAAAATGGAGAGGATCACATGGTAAATAGTGTCACGTGATGTAAAGATCAATAGAGCTTTGCCCAGTAAAGTGAAATCTTTGCTGTGCATTAATGATGAAAGACAAAACCCAGGGTAGAGATTAATCAATAAAGCCATTTTACAAATCCGGATACTTTCAGTGTAGAAGCTGAGGTATCAGATGTCAGATGATCTGAAGTTAAACAACAAAGTATCACACAGAAGTAATGGATTACATCCGGGGTATTTCACGGTTTTCAGGCCACTGACCAATGTAGCTCAAAGAGAGACCGAGCAGGGACGCACTCCTACATATATTGTAAAAAACACAGTTGGAAGAGATAATTCCTTGAATATTTTCAGGTCTTCTCTTGTTTGCGCTTGCCTGTAGCTGCTAAGTCAGCAGCAGTTGTTGCACGGCTAGGTGGCCTCCCCCTCTGCAATATGATTGGTGGTTTCTGAGGTGAACGGTATTTCTGGGTCTACCTCTCAAAAAATTAAAAAACACAATCCATTGTGGCTAACAAGAATGTTTCTACACTTGGTTTAATAATTAGCTAGCTCATATGATTGCACTAGGATTAATGGGCAACACTCAGCCCATACTTAATGTTATGTACTGTAAATTTAAAATTAAAAAAAATCCAATAAGGCTAATCTATATATATGTTGTACTCATGTGTATTTTCAAACATATTTTATTTTTTGATAAAAACAAAAAGTTCAAATTAAAAGTTGAGATTAAATATCCAACAGTAATTTGGCGCCCCCTGTGTAGTAACTCTGAGGACCTCCTAGGGGTCACAGACCCCATGTTGGGGACCCAGGAATTACATGATTTCATTGAAGCAAGGCAAATCATAATAGAGAAATGCTTATAAGTGGAATATAGAACTGGCAGCCATGGAATATTATAATTATTATTATTATATATAATATAATATCTTTATGTAAAATGCTTTGTGGAGTTTTTTTTCTTCTGAAATACTAGCATTATGATGAGTCTACACTGCAGTTAAATCCTTACTTGAGTCCATCCATACTAAAGACAGTTCGTACTTAGAAAGAATTGAGATCTAAAAGACAGAGCAGCACAAGGACACCTTTTAGTGACGCTTCTACAGATAGTTATTTAGTTGCTAGATAAATGGCTCTGAGTCATCAAGGTCTTCTGAACAACAAACTAGCAGAATGGAAAACTGAGTCAGACTGGGAGCACTGGGTCCAAAGAGCAGTGCAGACAGTGCTGGGGCATCACACCAGAAGGGGTCACTCTGCCACCATCACTTTACTGTTAATGCCCACTTTGTGTGGCCTGATATGTCAACAGACATGCGATATGCTTAAATTCATTCTGATCTACATACAGCATGAATGCGGTGTGACGTTTTTTGTTGAAGTCTGTTAAAGAAGGTTTCTCTGATGGGCCACAGTATGTAAGTAAGTTTTGATCAAAATGACAGCTGAAGATTTAAAAATTCAAACATCTGTCCAGATGATTCACCAACATATACAGTACAGTGCAGATTTATACCAGCACAGGTGTCAGCAGCAAAACTGGAACACTATGGGTTTTTTTCCAAGGCTTTGAGATAATAGTTTTCCCTATCTGCTCTTCATCTGCTCTCTTTCTGTCTTACAAACACACACACACACACACACACACACACACACACACACACACACACACATATTGTCTGTAAAGCGCAAAAGCACTCACTCACTGATACTCCAGTCATTTCTCTTCCGATTGCTCTGCACTTGGCTGCACCTGCTCCATCGTCCTTTCTCCCTTTTCCTACCTGGGGGGAAGGTGAGCGACGAGGCTCGGGCAGAGAAGCGGGCTCTGATTTGTATTAATTTGTAGCATATCTCTGGGGAGAGAGACGAAGAGAGAGAGAGAGAGAGCAACCATGTGCCCCCACCCCCAGCCCTTCACTATCACAACCACTGCATCTATACCGAAACAGGAACCATCCAATCAATCCAGCTCTCCCCAAAGGCTTGTCCAATCAGCCCAAGACCTGACACAGAAATTAATCACTTCACCATCTCTGACAATTGATGGCACCAAGCCGTGCATGGTGCTTTCAAAGGAAGTGCATGAGGAGAGAGGCACATGCACGAGAGCAAAAGCCCTCTGCACCCCTCAACCTCGCCCACACACACCCCCCTCCCCACTGTACACACACCATTAACACAGCTGTGGACATTTTTATTGCTTTTGCAACCATTTCTCGACAAACAAACTCAATGATCTCCAGATGATCAGATGAAATGATGATAATATCAAATTAACAGTTTACCAGATTAACTGAACCATTTTATTCAGAGATAAAACTGTAACCATGTGCACCTGAATTGTCAGGAAGTGTTGCACACTGCACAGGAAAAGTGTGTGGATATAGTAGGGTCGGTAAATTGGACAAATATATCAGCTATCGTATATATACACCATTCACTTATTCTTTGCACCACACTCTTGGAGCACAGGGCGCACTGTGGGCACAGACAGAGCAGCAGAACGAGAGACGCAGTGAAAGTGAAACTTAACTGTTAATTGCACTGGATCTAAAAAACTGCAGTCAACACCTCTGCAGCAGCTGCTCTTCTCATCCATTAATCTCATCAGCTCTGACTGTTAAGCTGATGGTAACCAGTTGGAAATTTTAACAAAATCACCCAACCATAGCAAACAACTGCAGCAGCAAGGACACACAGGGCAGCAGAGCTGTGCTTGATGATAATATGTGGCAGATTGTCAAGGAGAAAACATTTATAGTCAGATTTTTTTTTAAACATCACTTAGGTGGAGTGTCCATATTACCTCTATAAATCCAGATCTTCAAAGAGACTTTGATCACAGTGTGGTCTTTCCAACCAGGACGGAGGATAAAGGGTAGTGTTACTAACTCAACACTCCTCACCACACACACAAGCCATCAATGACCATTCCTTACATTATTGCAATACCATGTGTTGGCCTGCTAAGGAGCAAAAGGTAATTGTGCTTGGGAAGAGCTTAAAGGGTAATTGCCCGTGGTGTGCAGGGTGTCCACAGACGGCCCAGCAGGCACCAGAGGGGGTTTAAGGGGTTCACAGAAGGGATGACTGATCAGAGCTTTGAGGCTGCTTCAGATCTCTTCTTCATCACTGAACCACCCCGCTGGCATTTGACAGTGTGTGAATCTGGGAGTTGACCTGCCCCAAATCTTCCTGATGCTCTTTGGAGGTGACAAAGGATCCTCCTGCGAGATCTCCACTCATTAACCTAACGGCATTGGCTCTGTGTTGCTGCCGAGCAGGTGTGAGGCCGTTTGCTCTTAACATAACTCGGTTAGTAAGGGCAGAGGGCTCTGTGACATCAGAATCTGGACTCAGATGAAAGCTTGATGAGGAACAGCAGCTAAATCTGTCCCTGTGAGGGATTAGCCTTCTGACAGGAGGACTCAGTTACACCTTCTCAGCATCAACACGGAGACGGATCCGGGTGGAGGTGTCTCTGCCCATAATCCAGTGGCATGCTTTCGGCTGGTGTTTCTTCAACCTACATGTATACATAAATCTATGACCTCCATTCATTTCAGTCTCACTGTTAAATGTGGTTGCCCTTGCTTCTACTGACTGACAGTCTGATTATACCTGCCGTCTTTGTGTGGGTGGACAGCAGTTATTCTGATGTGAAGTAAGTGCCTTTCTGTCTGCTTTATGTTCTCTTCCACCTCATGAAAACATCTCTTGGCTTCAGAAAATGTACATTTCTAAACTATGTAAAGACAGAAGAGGGTCCTTTCAGAGGAAGTTATTTATAAAATGCTTAATGTTTGAAAAGAAAGAGATAAATTAAAAAGCATGAAGGTATAGCCCAGTCACTGTCAACATAGACAAACCTATATGCACTAACAAAGTCATACAAAAATGTTAATGACAGAGTTACAATGACAGATGGCTCTAAAAATGTGGTTGTTGGGTTTCTTTATGTCCAGGTGCTGAAACAATAAAGACATACAATTTATCACTTGAAATCTGTATCTACTCAAAGATTATATACTTGTATATACATATATGTATGTGTGTATGTATGTATGTATATACATATATATATACACTCATTGTACACACCACTAATGATTTTTATCTGCCACCTCTGGGAAAAATCAGATCATTGATATCTGACAAGAGAAAGTCATTTGAATGACAACAATGAGATATAATTAGAAGAAACTAAACCATTATTCAACAGCACAAAGTAGAATTTTCAAGATTAAACTGTATATTGTCACATCAAAAGTGATAGTTCAAGTATCGGTCTCTTGACTAAAGAAACTCCACGGGAAACAGCCAATATTTCCAGGGTTGCGGTGTAGCCAGCGAATATCTGAGCCAAGACTTCCTCTTCCGTACTCTGGTCATTTCAGTTAATCTCTTTAAAAAGTCATTTGAACATAAATAATTTTAAAAGAGCTAATAAAAGGCCAAATCATTGTCAGTCAATGGGTTGCATTCAGCCTCTATTGCTCTCCGCACCAACTCTGTACCTGCTGCTCAAACATTATAAATGGAGTACAACACAACATCAGAACTCTTCCAGTACCAAAATTTCACACTTTTTCCAACAGATTCTGAAAACATGTACAGATATCTGTACTAGAAATGTCTACTGAGATTATTTAATATCTACAATCCAAGAGAAACCAATCATAAAAAAATACAGAATGATAAGAAATATTAATGTAATGTTACATTATCTTTATTTTGCAGACACTTTTATCCAAAGCAACTAAGCAACTAGGGAACAAGAGCTGGATGCCTTCAAAAATTTGGAAATGCATCCCCTTCAGTGCATAGTTTAAATAATCTAATTAAATGTCCAGTCAAGACTCAAACTGACAAGGGATAATCTTATTTTATTCTAATATTCAAAAAATAACTAAAAACAGCTTTGCAGAAATACTGCATTTTGTAAATAATGTAAAATGCCGTTGCATGGAACTTTGAAGGTTTTCTTTATCAATTATTTCTTCACAGTTTGTAACATTGGGAGCTGAAGGTTACAAAAGATTTACAAGGGAAGGTACACAATTCTTTTCAGCTGCTTTTTGTCGCGCTGCAATATTATGTAAGCAGACAGTTACTGAAGAGGTGAGTCAGCCTGGAACTGAAATACCCTCTCCCTTGATACCTCAAACTTTTTTAATTGCCTCAGAAAAAGTCTTTGGTGAAATAAAAGTGGTGTCCACTTCAGAGAGTTAGAGAAGGTGAGGCAGAGAAAATTAAATCTGCTCCACCTTCATGCCCACAACAGCCTGAAGCACCACATTTGGCTCTAATCGCAGCAGTGAGAGTAGTTAGGCTGAAATTTTCACTCCTTTTCACAGTTGCCCAAAACACTGTCACCTGCGAGTGTTCAAGTATGTCATGTGATTGATCACACTTGTTATGTGTCCTTGGGGTCGTGTTCAGTAGTGCAACACATTTATCAGGTGCTAATTGTTTGGTGGGACCTTGGAATCAAACCCAGACCTCCGACTCGGCACGGTGGATTACAGCTGACCCAACAGGCCACAATCGACACATTCCCGTCATCCCTCCCTGTCTTTCTGAACACAGTCTGCCCTCTTACTCATCAGGCACACAAGGGACACATGGGTGAAACAGATCAGTCAAAAACAATGGCACATATGGGTTATAAATGACAGATGAGCTGTTTTAGTATAAAAACAGTGGGACCTTTTTTTCACAAAGCTTTCTCAGCCTTCATCCCTCAGGTGAGATAGTTCCTCTTGATACTCCTCCCCCACAGGGTCTTAAAACCTCAGCCGGTTGCACATTTAATAAAGAAACTTTCCCATAAGCAGGTGAAAAAAAACATCTATCTGTCCACAGCACATCGCCTCTCTGTAAATGCATGCTACTTAGCAGCAGTTATGTGAAGCTATAGCTAGAAAAACAGAAGAAAAAAAAAACTGATGAGGAATCCTATAATTAGGGGCTGTCAAAAACATGCATCCCATTATGCAACCACTGACCCCTTGACCATTTCCAAACAAGCCCTGAAGGTAAATTTGCTTTTTGGTGTCAAAGCATCAGCACACTTTTGTTGAGCATGTCATGCTTCTGGAGGGAAAAGGTATTGTTTGAAATATGCAGGGTGACAAGGGAATTTTTGGGAACTATGCAGTTCATGACACTCTAAAGTAGCCCGTGGACAGGTGAGATGTCCTGCAACCTTTAACTTCGGTGCAGATGACATATTGCCTAGCGTGTTACAACTGGGTAAAAACACTGACGTATGCACTGCTTCACTACATCTCCAAATACGGCTGCAGCTGTGTAGGAGATGTCTTTTTTTTTAAGCAATGATCCATTTTGTCTAAAGAAACATGTATGACACAGAATACTGAAATTCATAACTAATAATCAAATGAAGACAATTTTATTCATGCATCCCATGATCACAAAAGTCCTCACAGTCTGTACAGCATACTGTCCCATATCCTTAAAAAAGCTCTAGATGATAATCAGAGACTATGTATTATTCCAGTTGGCTGCACACAGTCTCAACATGGAGGTGACTTAGCCAGGTACTAGAGGCTAACAATGCTAACAGCAAAAACTGTATTAACAGTCCTGACAGAGCCAATAGTGTTAACCTGAGGGAGCCTTATGCTTCCATCACAACACTGTCCAGGTTTCAGTGGTTTCGCCTTATGTGTACAGTGCAAAGCAATGTAGAGTAGCTAACCAGGGATACAACACTGCAGTTCGGCGAGGCTGAAGTCATACACAGGTCACGCGTGCTGTGTGAAACGGGCCCTATGCACGGCCAGACTGTCTACCATAACAAATAACTTCATTCTCCCCTCAGGACACCATTACTCCTGTATATTACATAGCAAATATTTTGCTGTTATATTAAGACTGAATCTTTTTACTACAAAAATGTATCAAGAAACATTTTGAAAGGGTTTGTTTGTAGTGAGTGAATCTATCATTTGAATCTACAGCTCCTCTCAGCTTTGTGGAGCTCTGTACTGAGTTTCAGCTCGTGGTTTAGCTCTCCGAGCCACAACTTTGCTGTATTGTTTCACCATCATCACTCTCATAGCGTCATTTCCAAATGCAGCAGGCAGCTATTTTCAGAGAAATAGCTGCTGTAACACGCTTCCTGCTCTGCACCAAACAGCAAACAGACACAGTTAATAACTAGTCGGTAAACTTAAAGAAGCATTTAATAAGTAAACAGCCAAACATTTCCCTCAAGATCTGGTGAAGACCAAAAACAGAATGAAAACTGAGTGAATTTAAGAGTAACATTCAGTCCAAGTAAATGATGATGACGATGTGAAATGCTAGATGTACGAATAAGGAATTTCTAACTTACATGTTCATAATATCAACTTAAAAAGTGATAATAGACAGAGTTCAGCCCTCTGTGAAAAAACAGATCCCACTAATTAACTGAATGGAGCCTTTTCATCGATATGGTGCTGCTGCTAATAGAGGGGTCCAGGCAAAAAAAGATAAACCAGGCCCAACGTTTGCTATACTGCAGCATGTGTTACTGCACTGCAAACTGTTGAGCAGTGTTTTGGCATCTGCAAAGCATTTAAGCACATTAATCTGCAACTCAATTTGGACTTCTGCATTGATTTCCTGTCTGAGTCACTGGTACCTCGAACAACATGCCCCCACTAACACAGTCCCCTGGTGGACGGACCTGAAGTGCATCTGACACAAACACTGCAATTAATGTTTGCCTTTTTATCAAGTATATCCCCAATCATTCCCTATCAGGGACAAAAACCTCCTAAGCTATATTGTGGTGGTGGCTGGCAAGGTGATAGGTATCCCCCAGACCCCCCTGACGACTATCTTTGACCAGCAGGTTCTCTGCAAGGCCAGGTCTATATCAGACCTGGCCTTACTTCAAGGTTGAAACTCTTCCCTCAGGCTGTAGATTTAAAGTATCTCAGTTCAAGCGCAGTAGAAGAAAAAAGCTTCCTGTGAAAAAACTCTGCTTAATATGCACATTTAATGGTGAATTATAGGGATTGTTTTATTGTATTGTGTATTATTGTGTTCTCCATATTCTTAGTTCATTATTGTTTTTGGGTTGGGTTTTTTGTACTTGAGCTTTTTTTTAAATCTTGTGCACCTTGTCAGCCATTGGGTTTGATTTTAGTTGGGAACTGGAATATGGGGGGCCTTATGACAATGCAGCACATTTAAACATAGTGAGAAACGTGATAAATATTCAAAAAACATTATATGACAAGAAAACCCAAACTGCTTAATACACCAGTATGAAGATTATGCCCAATAACAAACCATGCTTTGATACATAAACAGATTGCAAAATCACTAACACAAACAGAAAAAACTGCACTCGATGTCTGACCAGATCACATGTCAGATCACATCACAGTGTGGCACAAACATTTTCCAATGCAAACTTGATGATGCAAAAGCTGGCCTATCATTTCAAAATACATAACTCAAAAGCCTCAGTTTAACCCTTTAAAATCTGAGCAAATTGTCTCAATTTCTTTTTTAAAAAAAAGAAAATTGGAATAGGGGGATGAGCAACCTAACAAGAAATGGCCCAAAAGTAAGTGAGAAGTTAAGAGAAAAATACCTCAAAATTAAAAATCTGAAACATGATTTTAGGTACGTAAATAAGACAATTCTAATTATTTCACTCTTTTTTTTAGTAATCCCTTAGCTAATTTTCAGATAATTGTCTTGTCATCTTTTACAACTTCTTCGGAGTTTACCGGACATTTCTTGCCAGAGTTGCTCCAAACCAATCAAACCAGTTTTCTCAGGTGTCGGAGGGTTAAATGCTTGTAAAAGGTGAATGACCGCAGTACAAGAAAACTGGTGTTCAAACAAGTGTTAAATATCCAACGCTGACAACTGTCATAGTTTTGCACAACATACATTAACACAGCAAAAACGCCAATCTGCATTACAAGACTGTGGCAGGTACACCGCCGGACTCACCGATAGTAGAGCTGCAGAGGACATGTCTCGGTGCTGTCTCTCCCGAGGACGTCCGTCTTCATTCATGTATGCGTGTGTGTGTCTCTCTGGAAGGACAGGTGCTCCAGGTGCATGGACCCACGGCGGTCACTGAAGACGTTTCTCAATGTTAAGAGTAAATTATTTCACTACCAACATCACCTGGAGGCTTAAGTTGAAGTCCACACCTGATCCACGAGGCGGCTCGAGCGTCACTGCTCGCGCATCAGGGCTAATGTTAGCCTGGCTAATGCTAGCTTTGCGTCCTATGGTAACGTCCGCCGCTCCTCCGTCTCCTACAGCTTGTTTTTCTTCCGACTCCAAGCGGGACGTATCTTTATTTTTGTTGGCTTAATTTACCTTCGCGTTAAGCCACTCTCAAATGTCTATTGTCACCAAACATACACTAGTATTTAGTAAGGCTAGCTCCTGACACAGAGGCAGAGGTGTGCTTCACCCTTGACCTCACGGTCATCCCTAATCTCGCAGATAAATGCGAGATTTGATGATTGCCGTCCTCCTCATAAATTAGGCTGCAGAGCATGGATCTATTATAAATCACTGCAAAGTCCATACAGATCACTTATGTGTGGCCTGTAGGCCTACTAAACAACTTCTACTATTTGCATGAACTTTTAAGATTGAAATGTCATCTATAGGACAAGTGCATGAAATTGAACTCTAAAAATTGCATGCTTGGCTATTAACATAATAAGCATAAAAAAACGAATTAATTAGCATTGAAACAGAAATGGCTACAGTTTTGCTTCTGATTAATTTAGAAAGTTGATCTAAAAGTCTAGGTCCATGTTTGTGATGTCCAGAAATTTACTTTGCTTGTTAGCACAATTTGCATAAATTATGTTAAAAAAATAATAAAATAAAAACAAAAAAGAAAGGTCAGTCAGAAAAAAGATTTTTTTTGCTTTTAGTCAACATAGAAAGGTGATCTTGGTGTTTAAATTAATTTTTCATGTCCAGAAATCTTTCTCTTTTTTTTTACTATCACTAAAACTTGTAACCCTTCCACATTAGCACAATTAGCAGGCCTACTAAAATTGACATTATGCCACCAAACATAGGTCTACCATTTCTGTATAATCTCAAATGTAATGTCTTTCTTGTTCTTTTTATCAGAATGTTTTGTCAGAGTGAGGAGTGAATTACCTTCCCTGTTTTGCAGCATACCTTCCCCATCTTAAATTTAAAAAAAAACAAAAAAAAAAACAGTCCCTTTCACTATAGATTGATGCATAAAAGGCACACATTTGTCAATTTAAGAAAAAAAAATCCAGGACATTAAGTGTTAAACACTCTTTTTTTTTCTGTCGTTAACACCCTATTGCATATATCCCCCATGGTGACAAACGCCCTTGACCCTCCATCCCCAGCCTCCCCACAGACAGGTCGATCTGGTCAAGAACAAACCAAATGTAGAAAATGAAAAGTGCCTTTGTTTCACTCTCTACAAGTACAAAGTTACAGTGGTCAGCACACACACAGTAAATCCACTTACACACACACTGATGGATGCATCCAGAGATGTCCATTTGTTCATGGTTAGTGACCTGTTGTGCTGATCCACCTGAACCCTCCTGACCTAAATATGATGTGACATACAGTGAAGGTGAGTGCGCTGTTCCTGTGGGCCCCTTCTGCCATTTGTGTCATCGAAACAAAACACAGCAGAAAAACTAGAGACAAAAGTTTACACAACAGAACAACATTTGTGGTTGAAACATTAATAGGATTGTGACGATGTTTGATGATCATTTTTATCTATTCCCCATCCATCTGTTCACCTCCCAATGTGATGACACCTGTATTTAATGAAATTTTTTAATAAGTAGTCATAGTAAGACTTTTATTCATCAGGGGCCGATGGCAAAATGTCCACTATTTAGGAATGCACCCTCAATGACGGAGGTTCTCAAAACAACTCATCCTCTTTCCATTCACCCCATTATTTTTGTCTCACTTTTCTGTCTTTCTTTGCTGGTTCAAGATCACACAAGACCTGGGGGTCATTGTGTTTGTGCAGACATCAGCTGATTTCTGCTTTGCCTCAGGCACAGCAAGAAGCCAGGGGAGAGAGAGACAAAGAAGCAGCCAGCCAGACAGACAGAGACAGAGAGCAAAGTCATCCACCTAAAACTGTACACTGGCGCAGAGTATGAATGCTTCCTTCTATCTGGCGTCCTTGAGTGGATGTCCGCTCCCTCCCTCCTCTGCTCTGCCGTCTCTGTCAGGTTCTTTGTACATTTGGGCTGTAGAGGAGAAGTGCCTGTGATGCCACATCACAACATGACGATGCAGAGCATCGACTGCTCTTTCCGACTGTCTTCTCTAGTTACCCTCTCTGTTCTGGCCTCATTCAGCTGAAAGACTCTACAGTCATTTAAAAATAGTTAGCAATGGGTGGACCCTTTTATTGGCCTCCTGCCTGCGATTTCTGAACTCATTAGATCGCTTTAACTACAGGATTATGTAAACTCATTATGTCTTTATAGACATGAGAGGGAGAATTACAGAAGTGTCTCTCAGTGTGTCTAAATAAAAACCTGCCAAATGATACTGTTATATAAAGGACTATTTAAAGGAAATATGTATTTACTTTCTTACAAAAAAACCCCACAAATACCTACATTCTTCTGCAGCTGGGAGGCTGGGAGTCAATATATTACAGGAGTCACAAAACTCTGTTACGTGATTGACTGCAAGTATTCTCTGGTCTTAATTCGCCAGTAAATGTTAAACCATCCCCAGCTTGTGGAGTGGCTGCACTTCCCTGTAGAATCAAATGGCCACAGCTCAGAGCGCAGATGAGATCAATAACACTTTCCTGTCTGTAGTATAATGCAGTACAGTATATATATATATATATATATATATATATATATATATATATATATATATATATATATGACTACTGCCAGGAGCCAGTTAGCTTAACTTTGCACAAAGACTGTAAACAGAAAAAACTGCCCAAGGGTCACAAAACTTCCAGCATCTCTGTAAAACCACAACCTGAGGTTTTTACACTGCAATTTTTCTAGAGATTTTTTTCTATAATTTTTCTAGACAGATGGAGTGTTAATTAGTGAGCTGTAGATGTGCTGGTTGGCAGATATTGTTACTTTTAGACAAAGTCAGGCGAGCTGTTTCAGAGCTCCATTAAAACAAGGGGTTTCACCCAGATGAACGTGGTTTTACAGAACATTGCCGTGCACACCACAATGAGCTCCGTAAACTGTTGGGAGATGTTTGTCTTGAGGGTTTTCTTCAAGAAAGGTATTTCTTGGTTAAGGTTTTTTGCCAGTAGGTCTATGATGTTATGATGGTCAATTTGAGAATTAATCAGCAATATGATTAAAATCATTTGAAATTCTGCAGGGAAGTCGAGCGTTCGTCTCGGTTGCAGCCATGCCATACAAGGAGAAAAAAATCTAGGTTAAGTGTATCTTTGTAAATCAATGATAACAAAATTTAAGATTATCTTTGTTTGAGATCACAGTTATGTGTGAAGAGGTGAATAGTAACTTTTTAGGTCACGGTTTTACTAATTTATCCAACAAGTGACAAGATGACCCAAAGGGAGCTGATGTGAACGTGCATCAGGCACACAGCCCTCCATGTGATGCAAGATGCACGGTGTTTTTAGGGAGTCCCTCGCTGCTTCCCCTTTTTCACACTTTATGGCAAGCTAAGCTAGCTGCTAGCTGGAGCTTCATATTTAGCATGAGAGAATAACATCTAATTCTCAGCAAGGCAAGAGCATTCCCCAAAACGTTGAACTATTCCTTTAGTTCACTAGATCAAAGAAATTAAGCAGCAGTTATGATATCTTCAGTTTCTTTCCTTTGTTTCTGATATAAAAATTACTTCTGAGCTCTGGTGTCCTTCTTCATACCAACCTAAAGAATTTAAATTTCCCTTAAACTTGAATCTGTTTTATCTCATCGCAGTGAACTGTGGTGGTGTAACTACAATAAAGCAGTGACCACACTGCTCTCAGATTCCTCCATCCTCCTTGATCTGAGAGGTACCCAGCTGAAATCAGATCAGTTACACTGTAATGCAGGCTAATTCTCTTACCTCCACCATGCTTAAAGTGTAACAAAGCCCCCATGAGAAACCCCCAGCAAACAGATAGCAAGATATAATGTTAATCAGCCAACCAAAATTAAATCAGGATTATCCTGACAAAGCTGTATAGCTTACACAGTGATATTTTACCGAAGTATTTGGAAAACTGCCCAAATATGAGCAATTACGTCTACACCCACTGCTCAGAAGTGACGTTAAGCCCGCAGAAGAATTTGCTAATAAGTCTGTGTGGAAGGGCTCAGACTCAGTGAAAAAAAGCAGCTGGCAAAGACCAAGAAGTCAAGACAACTCATGTAACCATGACCACATTTAATCAGCAGCAGGCTCTTACACAAAGACAATAAGCAGTTCATTAGAGTCACTGCTGAGCCGGCGGTTTGCAAAGGAAAACAGTCACACACCCAGGCAACACAGAGTCAACAACAAGAGCCTTCTGTTTGTTGGTATGGTGTTTTTGGTTTTACAGTTGGTTTACTGTCAAACACTCTGCTATATTTTATGGCGTTCTCTTACAGAAAGATAAAGGCACAGATAGACAGGCGAACAAAAGCTTTTAGATCCAACAATGAAGTGAAAAACAGACCAAATTCCAGCCAATAATACACATGAAATATAGAAAAAATGCTTGAATTCTGAATGGTGTTTGATCCTCTTTGCTGTCGACCCTTCACCTTCCCATCTCTACTGTGGAAAAACTCAAAAAAGGCCCGAGGAGCTCTGGAGGCTGCTGCAGCTTGTAGGAATTTACACTATGTATGTGTGTGCCAGGCTGTATTGATTTGTGTAGTTCTTCTCGCCAGACATGCCTCCCTGAATGGACAGAAGACAAAGAAACGAGACAGAACGGCCACTCATACTGTACAGCCTGGCTACACATTTCACACCTCCGTCGCCGTGGAAACCCAGCATCGGCTGAGCCTGCAGGGTGACAACAAACCCCCATATCGGAGGAGAGTTCGTTTGCGCCCTGGCAGCAGGGTAGGTAGACAAAAAGAGACCTTTTCTCTCTGCCACGACAAAAAAGCTCCTACTGCAGTAATTCTGCAGCTGACAGCTCCCTCGCACATAGAAGCAGTGTGAAAGTCCAACTAAAACAAGCATGAACAGTCTGGATCAGAAGATTATTTGCCTCTCTGCGTGTTTGCTTTCAATGAGAGATGCCATTCACACCTTTCAATTGCTATTCATTTCTGCTATCGCTCACATCTCCTCTACACAATGTGCCGCCTTTGTGTGCTGAATTAGACCTATTGTGTGTGCAAACCTTCAGCCGCCCATATCGTGATCTCTCATCGCTTTGCTTTTATGCACACAGAGAAATTCATTTCAGCTCTTTTATTACAGCGCAGGCACGCATTACCATTACCTGCCCTTTTTTATACTGCCGAATGGAATAAATGAGTATTTAGTAGCACCGCAAATATGTTAACACAATGCTGACACGTGGACAAATGTGAGCTCTTGATTAGAAACACTCTGGTTTTACAGCTAACAAACATCACTGATGCTTTAGCTCCCTAACAAATAACTCATTCTTACATTATAACAATAATAAGTGTATCTCTCTCAACCTTTGGTGGTTGCCAACATTTCGCCTAACCCACATTGCCATCGTGAATTTGTATTTTGGTGGTGAAGCCACTTGGGAATTTGTTTCTGAGAGTTGCCCGTTCAGGGCAGACACCCAGGTCTGCTGTAGCGCCAGATGGCGGTTCATTAGATCCTGTGTGTTGTGTGTTTGGTGTGAAGCGTAGGAGGAGCAGGGCGGATGTTTGTTCCCATCAACAGCCAGACTTTAAGTCTGGCTTCATCCCTCTATAATGCCTCCATGCCTCAGAGTGCCTGAGTGCCTGGCAAGCAAAGTGATACTAGAGTGCGATGGGAAGATTCATCGCCTTTTGTTTTGTTCATGCTTCAAGTCACACTCTTGCTCACTTAAAGAGGAATAATGTTTTTTTTAGTGCTTAGGGTGCTTAAGCTCTATAAAGAGAAACAACAAAACACCTTGAAATACAATATATCCATCATCACCACTAACTTTAGCTTTAAAATGAATGCACCTCTCTGACAATAAAAAATGGAGCAGTTACACCAAAGCTACAGCAGCGTTTGAACGTAGGTCCTCTGTATTGTGTTGGTCATTTTTCTGTTTGTGATATTGACTTGATGTTGACCCAAGCAAAGCTGCAAGCCACAGACCTGAATTCATAATGTATTTGTTTCACTGTTATATTACTGTATCTTCAACCTTTCACGTTCAAATTATGGTGGTTTTGTTGATGAACCACATGGCACTAGAAATTTCTGATAGGATGACTATATTGGGCCAGTGAAAATTTTGGGGGGGCACACCAAAACCAAAAGCCATAACTGAATTTAAGGAATTTGACTGTGCTGTTGAAGTATATAGACAAGTCAAAAACATGAGAATTAAGGCTCATTTATGCTCAACATTGAATACGTATACAGACACGGATGGGGTCTTTTGTCCATATCTGCGTTCATTTAGTCTGTATTTGTGCACGTTTTTTGAGAGCTTACAGATACGGACGACCACACAACCACACAACCACACAACCACAACCATACCATACAACCACAGAAGACAACGAAGACATTAAATAAAAAAAATGTGGAACAGAACAATTGGCAATATAGTGAAAAGGATTGTACATATACATGTCACAATTTCGTATTTAATGAATTAACAGACCTGAGTAGATTCCCACATTTTCATAGACCTTACAGCAACACCCCAAAATGTTGACTGTTTGTTCATTCATCAGCGGATTAGTGTCATGTGTGGGTGAAAAGAGCAACAATAACGGTGTTTTTAGTGGCAACAGTGGAGCAGTTTGGTGAACGGTGGAGAACAGTTGAGATTTTCAAATCAAGAAAAAGTGAGCCGTGGTTTTAACTCCAAACACACAAGCATTGCACTTTGGTCTATTGAGGCTACAGCAGATGTTTTACATTGCTGAAATACTTTCCTCTATCAAACTCAAGCTCTTCTAACACTAATTGGACCCAGAAATGCAAAGTAATTAACATCACCAGGGGAAAAACATGAAGAGAAAGAACGCTACCCCCATATTTCAGATGCAAAACGACAAAAAAGGACGCTTTCCTGTATTTATCAAAGGTGAAATAAAACACATTATTGAACAGCTGACATTTTATGTACCTTGTAATAACAAGCACACAAGTTTCCAAGTCCTTTAAAGTAGTTTCCAGTATTAGAAGAGTGGAGATGGAAAGCAAAATGTTCCCAAACTGAAAATGTTAACAGAAATCTTGGAATAAATTGAAGTGACAGAATGTTCCTGGAAGTTGGCTTAACCAGAGCCATCTTTATAGGGAAACACTAACTATATACTGTTTATATATAGAAACTGCCATAAAGTCCTAACAACAGTTATAGCCACTACATCAGAAAACTTCTCTGAAGGGGGTAAAACCATATAAAAACAACCGGTAAGGTGCACGTCTGTGCTGTTTCTCATTACTCGCGTTTGCTTTAGCTGCAATACACCAGATGAGACTGACAGGAGGACGGTTGATGGCAAACAGTATGATGAGTTGTGCACACACACACTCACAGACATTTCTGGCTGTCAGCCCAGGTGAATCATCTCAAACATTCAGCGAAACATATCAAACACGCAAACTTGGAAGAATCTAAAATTGCAGGAAACATATGCAACAACAGTTTGGTCTAGTTTTGGACGAACTTAAGTATTAGAAATATATCTTTGGCTTGTTGCCCACACGGCCTGCTATACTTCAGCCTTTGGCCCCTCATGACTCTAAGAGCATGCATTGTGGGTGGTGTGATAGAAACCTGACCGCGCTCCTCGCAGATGTTGTGGTCTGAGCTCCTCCAGCTGCTCGCAGACACACAGACTGCCACAAGGCTCGCACTTGCACTTAATGTCTCTTCTCTCCGGCCCATTTACATTGTCACATGGTGCGCAGATAGAGGCTGATGATTAGAGACTGCACGAGAAAGGGCACAATTACAGTAACCACGAGCTGGCAGGGGAAAAGCAGGTGCTGCTAAAATCAGAGTGTGTGTCTGCTCTTGGCTGGAGACTGCATAACATTCAGCTGCAGAAAATCCAGCCTGGATGCCTTTTTACAGAGGACTGCTGTGGAAAGATGAAGAAGCAGATTGGTACCTGACTTTGTTGATGTTGGTCATAAACCAAAGTATTTGACAAATAAATAAGTCATAAAGCTGGCAATCAGAAAAGCTTAGTAATCTCTGCATATTTGTTTGTTCTCATAGCACATAAAATATTTTGATTTGAGCGAAAAAAGGTTAAAATGCTATATCAGTACAGATATAGCAGAAATATTACCTAAATGACCTCCAAGGTTTGACACATTCTCTAAAGCGAGAGGAAGAAACCTGTATTAAAAAAAAAGAAAAGCATACGATTGGAAGAAGATGGATGGAGGAGGTGGGTGCCATGTTAAATGGACGTGTAGTAAAACTGATGGAAGGCGAGACTCTCCTGTGTGTACCCAGCAAACTGAAAGCTGACTTGCTTGTCTTTGACGTATAGATCACCAGAGCTTTGCACTTTTGTTATTACAAACATAAATTACACAGGCAGCACGGCGAGCACTTGTCAGTGCGTTATGTCGCACAGGGGAACAAAGACAAATAAGAAAGTAAATAACACACAAAAGCACGTCTGGGGATTGGAGCAGAGTGAGTTTGTTTCCATGTGATTAAAGGTCGTTCACTTTGAAATCGTTATTTCATGCAAATACATTTAACCTCATTGTGTTGAACATTATTGATTGCATCAGCAATCGATCCAAAATAATGGTCAGAGTCACAGGTCAACCGCAACATGAACTCCACATGTGCATGTGCTGAGCTGGAGAATTCATTCATGTTTTGTTGTGCAGGCTTCAGGCTTTACAGTACATTAAATCAAACAAGAAATGCATTTTTGTCTCATTTCATTCATAGTTTGTATATCAAAACGTCTGTGGGTATAATGGCATGATGTAGTTCTAGCAACTTACTTACTAACTCAGTATTAAGATGGTAAATGTACAAGTAAGTGCAGCTGAACAGGATTATGTAATGATGATACCAAAGTTATAAAAAAAAAGCGATTACTGCCTTTTCTCAGCGATTGTGAGTCATATGTAAAAGTATATGACCACATGTTATTTTAAATGGCAAATTCAGATGACTAATCTGAGCCAGTCTGATCCGTCATCACAATGGGGTGTAATGGCGGAGCTTTGTTCCCACATCATAAACACTGAGCTGTTTCTGGAAGAGGAAGAAGTGAACATTAATTTGTATTTATTGAACCGGGTAATGAACTATTCAGCAAAATACCAATATTCAGTGTTTGCTTCATTGCTCATGGTGAACATAAAGTCCTGCTATGAAGCAGGCTAATTAAAATCACAAATCAAAATCTTCTGGTTTTTATGTTTTATTAGGGCTCAAAGATTAGCGTCTATTACTTTTGTTGATGTGCTGAATAAAGACATAAATGTCACCATCTGGCTTGTGAAGCAGGAGACACTAATCCCTGATTCACGTCTCTTTTGAGAGAATGTGAGAGAAATCCCTCAGGTGGGACCCATAAGATGATGTTTGATGCAAGAAAATTTCAGATACTGTAAACACTGCCACTTATCTGCTACAATGGTAATCGCCGCCTCGCTAGCACCGTGGCTCTGGGGACGACAATTTTGGTCAAGACTGAGACAACTATTGAGCTGATTACCACAAACGTTTGTTTGGGTGTTTGTGGTGTTTGGAGGATAGAATCTAATTACTTTGGTAACCCCCTGAATTTTCCTCTACTTTCAACCGCAGGACATATTTTTCCAGTATCCATTATCTTAAAGAGACAGTTTACTCAGAAATAAAAAATATATTTCCTCTTACCTGTAGTGCTATTTATTAGTTTAGTTTGTTTTGGTGTGAGTTGCTGAGTGTTGGAGGTATCAGCCATAGAGATGTCTGTCTTCTCCCCGATATAATGGAAGTAGATAGCACTCGGGTTGTGGTGCACAAAGCAACAAAGGACAGAAAAGAAAAGAAAAGAAAAGAAAAGAAAAGAAAAGAAAAGAAAAGAAAAGAAAAGAAAAGAAAAGAAAAGAAAAGAAAAGAAAAGAAAAGAAAAGAAAAGAAAAGAAAAGAAAAGAAACATTTTAAAATCATGACCTGGTTACTCAAGATAATCCACGGACCTTGTTGTGAGCAGTTTCATGTAGGACCTGTTTTCTCTCGACCGAGCTACACCTGCAAATTATATCACTGTGCAGAAGGAGGCGTGTCTCTACCAGCGAGCTAGCTAACATTACACCATTAATGTTTATATCTCACACTGTCAGGAGCATGGGCCTCTCGTCCGTGAGGAGTTGCATGCTTCCTTTGTGGATGATTCAATTGGCAGGTGTAGTTTGGTACAAAGAAAATAGTTCCTATGTTAAACTGCACAATACAAGTACTGTGGATTATGTTGAGTTACTGAATCATGATTTCTGGAAAGAGAGATTGCTGTCGAGATGTTCAAACGTATTTTTTTGGTGTGCCATTTAGTTACAGTACAATGGAGAGAAGGGATAAAACCCTACAGCCGATCTGTCACAATCTGCAACTCACACCAAAACAATCTGGATCGATAAATAGCAGGACTGGTAAGAGGAAAACTATGTCACTTTGATTTGGGGTTGAATGGTCCCTTTAAGATACTTGATGAAGCAAAAACTTTGAGCTGCAGGTGAACTTTAGCTTAAATCAAAAAGGGTGGACAAAATATTATGAACACCTCTTACAGTATAGTGCAACACAAACTGCAGCCTCATATATTATTTTACACTTGAATCAACATCTCTGTAAAGACAGGATATTTGCTCTTGCATTAGACTGCATTATAGCTAAGTGTACCTTATAAATTAGCAGCTGAGAGTATGTCTGCTGAACATCAGCGTGTTAGCAGTGTCCTCGTGAGCATGGCAGTACTTGTACACAACAGTACTGCGTCTAATTACAACCTCACAGAGAAGCTGGCATGGCCGTAGACTGTGAAGTCTTGTTAGGTCATGCGAAATCATTTAATGTATGGAAAAAGAGATTACCGATTTACAGTAAGGAAGTGACCTCCTGTCCTGATGTGACATTTTATTAGATTTTCACATCTGTTACACAGTTCAAAACAGGGACATCTGCTCTTTGGGGTATATAACAACCCCGAGAATAAGATGGAAAAACCTGTGTGTGCATTGAAGAAAGGGACAGTCAGGAAGACTGAAGGACATACAGTGAATTTTTAGTCACATTTTAAAAGCTTATGCATTTTTTTTCCGGAGGAGATGAGCTTCAGCCAAACACAAATTACTCCAAACGATGATAATGATAGGTCTGTTCTTATTACTCACACATGGACACAGCGGGCACTCTGTTTTACAGTTTGACGCGAGCGCGCCAGGTTGAAGGTAATTCCTGAGCTCACCGTGCCAACGAGACAGGCTCAAACACATTTTGACCTTCCAGTGTCTCCGCGCCTCCTCACAGAGGATCGATTGCCTCCCCAGTTAAGCTTTTATTGCTGATGATGGGTCGGAGGGGTGGTTTTGTTATTCGGTACAATACACCCCCACATTCACACCCACCATTCACCCTCCAGACATCAATATTCCCATGACCCTCTAAAACAACCCCTCCACTCCACCACACATGCCAGCCCAGACTAATGCAACTTTGCATAATCAATATCTTCAATAAAATAGGGGGGAAGTCAGCGCAGAGATCTGGCTCTGAGCACCTTCCAGCCACCACCCACTCACCCAAACGGTCTTGAATGCCTCCTCCGCGCCTGTTTGCACTGGAAGCAGCCGATTGGGAATCGATAGCAGAACTGGCTGTTGCTCGGAGGCTGAAAAGGACAACAGACAAGGACAAATGAAGATAATTCGGCGAGATAATTTGACAGCAACGTCTTATCTGTTTGTTCCTGTCTTCTTTATCTAATTTGGCAGTGAAACAACACACATGCTTTTTATTCCTACACCTACAACACAAGAGGTTTGATGAGGTTTTGGTCTCCGCTAGATGTGAGAGATCTCAAGCTTTTCTGCCAGCAGTGACCTTTCTGGAATTTTTTTTTTTTTCTTTCTTACCCTTTCTGATTTCTATTGAGGCCATGCAGGCAGGCAGGCAAGTGGCTTATAAAATGTCGCCCTTCACTAGGCTCAGCAAAGAGGTTGGTCACCTGTGACATGACTGACAGATAGTGACGGCCCGTGGGGACCTGGGAGGCAGATGGAGGAGAGGGAGAGATGTCTGTCTGCGTGGTTTGGAGGATCTTCCTTTTTCTCTCTTTTGTGTTGTGTGTGAGATGCAGCTCCCCAGTGAGCGGGAGGGAATTTCAAAGCGCCTGCAGAGGAGAGATGAGCTGCACAGATAAGCAGACCAGGTGAGAGAGCTAATCCCGCCGTTACGCCTCGCGGGCACACAACACAATTGAGATTTTGTGAGAGTCTGACAAGACCAAAGAAAAGCCTGTTGAATTCTCCTCTTTTCACCTCTCAATGCTTAATACCTGAGTAGTAGTCAATAATTTATACATCCAACTTTCTGTTGAAAATATCAAAAATATTGAGCTAAGGATTACACATAGTCACTCTGAGTAATGCGCAGACAGAATTTCTGATATTTATGAATAAATCCCTGCAAGCCTAGTGGAGAAGATTAATCCAACAGAAACATAAAGTCTAATTCATGTTTCAGGGGAAGCTGATACTGACAGTTGATATTTTGCAAACACTCACACAGTCGATAGAGCTCCCCCCTCCCTCCGTGCCGTGCCAGCTGTGCTTTGGGCACACTGAACCCTATTCTGGGTAACGTGATCCTGACTTGGGTGGCACTCACAGCAGGGGAGCATCTGCTGTGGGACTGTGGAAGCAGGACAACTGGTTCCCAGTCACATGCTATTATGTGTGATGAGCACCAAATCTGTGCAGAATCTATGGATGGATGACCGTCACTGCTGGATGGAGGAGAAACACCGACGTTCATTCTATAGACTCTTTATAAAGATGGACAACATGACAGCTCTGCAAAAGTGAAGCCAAAACATCTCAGTCGCCCCCTGTTGGCTATCTGCAGTATTGGTCATAAATCCCACCCCCGACATGTTAGTACATGGGACGATAGCCAAACTAAAAACTACACATCAAATAACTGTTTTTTCCCCAAATATATATATATATATATATATATATATATATATATATATATGTAGTAGCTAGCTGTTATCACCCTAATGTATGTTCAAGTGCTCATTTTTAAGATACATTTAATTTGATGCTATTAAATGAATATGATTGACAGGCGTGTGTTCCAATCAGAGTGCTCACGTTCAGTGGCGCTGGTTGCCATATGTTGGACTGAGGTATGGGCCGGAACTTGATACTGCAGGGAACTAGCCTATTATCATTCTGAAGTCATCAAATACTGCCGATTTTGTAGTGATCCTGGCGTAAAATCCTTTTGTATCCGCGTGTTATGCCACTGGATGGCGTCAGCTGAGAACCCTTTGCTGTTATTATATGCCGACGGACGGTGGGACAGCACCTGCCGCGGTAGCATGATATGCAAACGGACTGCGTCAAGTGAGAACACGGCCAAACGGAACCTCTTGCGTCTCCATGATACGCCACTGGACAGCATCAGGTTGATTTTCTACACCTTACAATGTGCCTCCTTCCCCTAATCCTAAGAATCTGGCCAGCATGTGCGTTAGTTGATATCCCGCCATTGGCTGCCATGTCCTATGGAAGTCCACTGCAAGGCAGCAATATTTGACGACTTCAGATGAGAACACGTTTCTGCACAGACTCTGGCTCCAAATGACAATTGCAAGTTAACATCGGCTGTATTTGGTATATTTTGGCTGTGTCTTTGTGCAGTGAGAGTAAAAAGAGATGCACTGTCCGTCCTTATATGCTGTCTGTGGTTTATTCCTTTAACTGCTGACACAGTCAAATATTAGAAATCAATATGTGACTGTAAGCTCTTCCATCTGGTTAGAGTAGATTTTCATTTGATTGGATTGGGTCTGACTTTAGTGCTTGTCAGCATATTTTTCAAGGCTGATAAAACGCCGACATTTCATTGTACTGTTTGGTCTCATGCATCTTTTTGCATCAGCTCGCTCTGTCCTGGATCTTTCTCCAGATTTCCCCCGATGCCAGTCATTTGCTTCCTCTCTTTAGTCACCGGTCAAGCTCCTGATCGTACCCTCCACCACATCCTCCTCCATCTGAAACAGGCAACACTTTCGCCTTGTGCCAGTGTGAGCTCCCATCTGCTGTCCTGGCACCGCGCACACACATGTAGATTAACTACCACTTCTCACTGCATGCTGCGCCTGGCCAAACCCAAAGCTCATCCTCACACAAATGACCCTGCAGGCATTTTTATAGACAGCTCTGGTGTGGAGAGGTCAGAACCAAATGCCTGATGATATAACCTCAAGGTCCATTCATGAAGTGGACAGAAGCTTTTGTTGAATTCCTCATGCCTTGTTGACACAGAGGTGGAGCAAAAATGAAAACATTTCAGGAAGGTCAACTGCGACTGGCTCCTAATCCCTCAGAGGTGACCCCAATGGGGAAAAATGGATCCAAAAAAGACATGGCCAGACCAACTCTACCCATAGTTCAATGCACCTGCATACCCATCAGCCCCAGGGAGGCAGTGACAGATCGGACCACACTCCAGCAGCTGGTCTGGAGGTTTATGCGGGAAGTAGCAAACAAATTTAATTGTTTTTCTCTCTGCACCAAAAAAGGCTTCAGATTAATTATTCAGCGAGTCCTTTGCCGTCCCTGCGGTGAAAGCAACATCTGTCATTTATTTAAAGCACACCAACTCTCAGGGAATCGAGTCACAAACACATTATGGTTTCATGTTTCCATTCGAAAAGTCTTAGCACACCTGCTGTTTACAAAATAGAGGATGAAGAAGTCTGGTAGAAAAGGTTGTTGTCGTCATCTCCTGCAGGAGCTCGACAAACGCACTGTCCAAAATTAGCCCTTTGTCTTTAAGCCTTGAGAAGAGGCATCGGATGACTGATGAGGACTTTTCTCAGCTCTCAGCCCATCCTCACATCCAGATCAGTCCTATGTGCATGAACTCAGAGCTCTCCTATGAAATCTTTGACTTTTTATTTTATGGTTTTTCCTTCCAATACATCTAAGGTCCCTTAGATTCTGGTCTGACTCTTCTGCAGATGTACTTGGAAATACAGTTTTCAAAGTTCACTTGAAGTGATGATTTCGTTGAAATGTGCAGACCAGAATATGTAAGGATAGATTCAGATCTCAAGCAGCTATCTTGCAAACTTCACAAGTCTTTTTACTGCAATGTTTCTTCTTTGAGTCCCTGTACAGTGTTTTGTGCTGAGCTGTGGTAGAGGGGATGTAGACTTTGAGAGTTATCTATTTCATTTGACTAATTAAAAGAAAGCATTTTTGAATGAGAACTATGGATCTCTTACATTACAAATGCATTAAGGGTCTTTTCATAGCTAGTGAGGAGACAGGATAAAGTTAAAAGCAAGTGTTGTATTATAAGCTGCATAAAAGCATAGCGGTATTGTTTCAAATCAATATTTGACAGGAAATGTGATTGCTTTTTAACTGAGTGTTAGATGAGAAGTTTGGTACCACTCTTACGTCTGCATGAAAAGTACAAATCTAAAGCAGACAATTAGCTTAGCATAGCATAAAAATGGAGAGGAGGAAACAATGAAGCTCTGTGCAAAAGTAACTTAAGGTAGCTCACAAACTAACATGTTAGATCTTGTTTGTTTTTATATAAAACCCAAACCAAACCAAACATCTTGACAAGTTGTGGTTTTATGGGTTGATTTGCGAAAACTATTTATTTAAACCCAGCCAGTCTGTTTCCCCATTTTTAATTCTTTATGCTATGCTAAGCTAACCAGCTTCATATCTAGCATATATGTGGTGTCCATCCTCTGATTGACCAACCACTAAAACATACCGATATGGCATGCACACATTCATATGAGCTCTGCTTCAGGAGGGCTCAGAAGCACACACACTTTCCAAGGCTCACTTATTGGCCATGCATCAGACGGTTTGTGCTGATGTGTCTAAAATCATGATGTTTTCTGGGTAAAATGCATTTTTAGGAAGTACTGAGCATGTGACTGGATAAATGAGACTTGGTCCACCATGGAGGCATGTAAGAAAAACAAAAGCACCAGTTGATAATTGTAATACAATTGGTCATTTTTTGGGTGAAGTATTCCTTTAACACTGCTCGGTTTTAACTTACAAAACAAAGTATGATTATCCTTTAGTTAAATCACTGTTTTTGGTAAACATTCTGGCAATAGAGATACATTGAAAACACTTAAAATTGCTAATTTTTTACAACTACATTTATTAAAAAAACAAAAATAGAACAAAAACAAAAAAAAAAGCAACCAGTGTCCCACCAGGGATGAGACAGTTTACGGAGAGAGACATTTTTAAAAGCATACAAACCAGCAAACTGTAATCTAGCAGCATCCAAATGTTGGAATCTCCAAAATCATCATTTATATATTTAAATATATAGTTTGTTTTGTTTTTTGTTTTTTTTTTTGCCCTGGCAAGCTACACACTTTACAACATACACAGAGCTTTATCTCTCCTTAGTGCAGAAAAAAAAGAAAATAAAAGAAAAACAAATACCTTTAATAAAATAAACAACTTTAGGTTAAATAAGCTTAAATAATAGTGTTAAATACAAGACACTTCTGTGGCAGATATGTACAGAAATAAACACATTTGGCATTGTAAGTGTGGTTCACTGGCGCTTGCTCTAATGCTCTAGAAACCACTGCATAAGAACACATTTTGCTGTGATAAACTACACACAGTCACACACACACAGTCACACACACACCCATCCAAACACAATTTTATATCAGTGAGCCACAGACAAGGCATGTGTTTATAAAAGAGAATTAAAAGCAAAGAGAAACAATCCATTTACAACCGTGAGTTTTAGGCACAGTCTCTTCCTGTTTTATAAATACATGTCAAGTACGACTGCTTCTCGACAGGAACTCTTCACGTTTGTGCTAACTTCTTTTTTTTTTTTGTTTTTAAACACAGTTTCGTAACTACCACTTCATTATTGCTAGGACATTGTGACAGTGAATGGAAACTACTGACGAACGTGTGTAGGGAAAGCACCTTTAAACATCAAAATTACTGCCATGTGACCCTACATTACAACACTGAGGAAAAGATAAAGTGGAATTTATGAAAAGAAAAAAAAAAAATCCCAAAAAAACAACATAAAAAAAAAGGCCCAAAACATCCAACCTCAAAACTTTTGGGAATTTGAGAGCCAGAAATCCAGAAAAAAAAGGGTCTCAGTTGAGCTACATTCATTTCATTCATTTTTCCCACCGCTGTATGTTTCAAGACCGCCACATGTGGATTCCTCTTGGTGCAAGCAGACAGTAAGTACCACTTCATTATGTCCAGTACATTCCTCCCCTCCTCGCCTCGCCCTCTCTGCTTTTCCTGTGTCCGTGAAAGCCGGCACAGAAACAGCTGTGTGACAGTGTGCGCAGTACGATACAGTACAGCTGAGTATACAGTACAGTAGACTGACGTGACATACGTAGGTAGATTATATGTTGACTACAGTAAATGAGCTTTACATTCCACTACTGTAAGAAGATCCCAGGGACTCGGGCGGGGGCCTCGGGGGTTGGTTCCTGTCCAGTGCAGGAGATGAGGAGGTTTCCCAAGAGTCTCTTTTGCCAGGATAAAGAAACCGTTAACGTCAGAAACAGCCCTGCACTTCAAACAGACGAAGATCCCCAAAACTAAGGTCCAGATCAGGGTTTCAAGTCTCTCCACGCAGGGCTGCACTACAGTCTCCTAAGCAGGTTTTTTTTTGAAGAGTCTTGATTACTCTGGGGGCCGGTAATGATTTGTTTTATAGTTTGTTTGCCTGTGGATCATCTGGGAGTCTTAAGTAGGAGTTGAGTGGATGCCCAGGAGGAGTGAAGGCCATCTTTCTCTCTCTCAGGGTTTCTTGTCAATGGTGTGAAAGAACCACTCTGTGAACTTCCTGAGCTGAGCCGCCGCCGTCTGGCTCTCCTCCTGCAGTCGCATGTTGTCCTGCCTCAGGTGTTGCACCTCCTCCTGCAACATCGCCTTATCCTCTTTCTCCTAAAAGCACAAACACACACACACACAATCAGCACTGGGACATGAGGCAAAAATAAATGGGTACAAAAGGAGGTTGATAAAAGCCCCGCTATTACAAGAACATCCGTCTGTCGTCAGCGCTGTGTAAATGGGACGCATTAACATGGCAAAGCAGCCTTTTCTCTGTTCTGATAAAATTGCACTTCCTCTCTCCATTTTAAGCACATTAGTTGAGGTGGGGAAATGCTGGGCCGGGACACAATGAGGGAAGGAAGCAGGATATTGAATTAAGTGGACGAGTTTGTATTACACAGACCGCAGGGCACCCATTACTCAATGTCTATTCTCCCTAGCTGTGTGACACAGACGTGCACTGTTTGCTGGAGTGAAAAAAAGAAAGCAAAAAAGGTGACGAAAACACGGTCATGAAATTGACTTGATATATGTGGACTCACCTTTCTGAGGTCCTGCTGCAGCTGCCTGAGGATCACCTCCAACTGGTTGACTTTGCCTGTTAGTGTGGAGGGGGGGCCACTGTTGGAAAACACAACATAGGATGTTGTTAGGATCCAAAAAAGACCCATTTAACACACAAATAAAAGACACTGACTACTTTTACCATGACACAGAAGCTGATAATAGACAATTGGCGAAGCCCCGCCCCCTTTAGTTACTGTTACTACGTCTGTCCGTTCTCAGTTTTCCCATTGTCCGTTAAAAAAAAGACTGTTGCTGGATGACTTTACCAGCTGTAGCTACCTCACGTGAGCTAACACTAAGACAATAAGTTCACTACGGGATTGGTGGCTTTTGCGTCCGCTAAATCTGCACAAATAAGACAAAAAGAAATAATGTAATTCTCAAAATACCTGAAAAATGTGAAATGCACCCTAACTGTGCTGCCAAGCAAACAGCGTCACTGTGCTTTTGTGTTTGTTTAAATTACTGACTATGCATACATTTGGCACAAAACGGGCTCCTTTAGATGCAAATGAGCCTCAGAACGGTGAAAAGATTAGCGCTAATAGCCACATGCTGCTACAGTGACATCATTAGGGACTTCAGAGACTTGAGGGCAACTGAAGCACATTTATAAAATGTATCATACCCAGACTTTCCTGTGATCATGGCAGCAGTGATTGTAGCCAGGCGGAGCAATGTCATGCCAGGCCTTCCTCTGCTCTCAGTTGTCAGGAACTGCAGCTTGCTGTCTGAAAATTTCAGGGTTTTTTTCTTCCTGCAATTGGTGTGGCTACTGTCTTCTTGGTGCAAAAATTAATATTTTGCCATGTGGATAATTGCCATCGGACACAAAAGAAGGCAAATTGCACCCATCTGAGGAAATTCATGGGTGTGTATGCACTTTAATATCTCTACTGCACTGTTTTTTTTGTGAATTGAACCTTGATAGTGGTTGTAAGTGATGTGCAATTCATGTTGCTTTTAGCGGCTGCGATCCATTCTTTGTGAATGGATTGCTAGATTTTTAATGCAGCAAACTTGATATTATGCTCAAGACTAAGGTTTAAGTCTGAGTACACAAGGACATAAAAAAAATATTGTTTATGTATTTAACTGTAGCGCTATTCAGCCTTAGTATTTTAGTTCAGTATGATGAAAAAAAGTTTTAATCAATATGTTCTAACATTATCCTGTATGGTTTAGTGAGGGATGTCCAAAGTCTGGCCTAGGGCCTAATCGTGGCCCTCGGACAGATGATTTTAAACAGCATTTAAGTTAAGCTATATGTGGCCCGCCGCGCAAAACTGGTTAATCAAGTAAAATCACTCAATATTTTTGCTATTTTTTTCCACTATGGCGGGACGATCATACAGTTGCCCACAAGCAAGTAGGAACAAAGGAGGCAGAACTAGTGTGTGAAACAGACAATAAACAAGCAAACAAACAAAGAAGGAAGCAAGACAGCGACGACAGCGAGGGCCACCACTTTCAGGAGTTTTTCAGCTAAAGATGAAACAGTTGCGTTTTTTAATCTGTACGTAATTTTTTTCCTTGCCCTTGTCCCACTTAATAACATGCAGATTGTAGCTAATGAAATGCCCCTTGCCTTTGTAAATAACACTCACTTACTGTTTTGGCATGCAGCTTACACTGGAGCAGATAAACACCATTTCTCAAACTCAAACTCTTACATTTTTGGTCCTGTCAACGTTATTGCTAAGTATTGCTCGTACTAGAGTTTCATGCACACCAATTCATGATGTGGAGAAATCCAAAGCTCGACAAGTGGTTGGTGAGCCATTATCGGACAATCTCTTTGGGGGCGGGTTTTAGTAAACTGACGATTGCATGTTTGCGTTTGTCTGTGAAGCCTACTCTGCTTCCAGTGCTGCTCCCTCCGCCTCCACCACCCGTCTGGTCAGCTCTCTGGAAATCTGCAGGGCCTCCGCCCGCTGCATGTCCGTCATGGTGCAGAAAGACGCCACGCGCTGGTCTGGAGAGAGAACAGGTGACGTAACAGGTCATAATCTGCCCTCAACATCAAAAACAGGAAATGTGCTTAGCAGCGCATTTCATGGTGTCAACATGCAACTAAACTAGAGCAGAACGACACACTCGCATGCACGCATTCATGACGGGATGGGGTGATTCATTCATGCTTTGTATGAATGAATGAGCGGTTCGGGTTTAAGTCGAGAAGCCACCAAAGGCAGTCCGCACGTACAGAGAGATCTAAAACCAAACAGTCAGGAACAAGGTGGTAAACAGAGCATTTCTAGAGCACCACAGATTAAGTCAGTCCCTTGGGTGTTGCTCCGGTACCCTCGCCCCTCTGAGCTTCCTCCGACAGCTGTTTGCCTCATAATGGGCTGGATCCCAGAGAGCTGTAAGGCACCAGTCATGCTTGTTTTACCATATCAGGCCCTTAAGCTTGCTCAAAGCCCCATGGAAAACCCAAACTTGGCATGTTATGCTTGGGGACTGCTCAGTTTCGAGGCGTAATGCTCTTTTCTTTAGAAACCACTCTCTCTCAAGCCCTTGGTCTGAGACTAAAGATAGGAGGATCTGCATATTCATGGAAAAAGATTAAGGAAACCCTTCCATTAATTTAGCCCCCAAATGAAAGCTAATCCACTCCAAGACAAAAGCTGATCGAGCCCGGAGTCGGTTGTTCAGACGAGGCAGGAAAGGGAGACCAAGCTTTCATTTACATATGAATGGACATTTTCCTCATACGCGATGGCTGCATCACAAAGATTAAAGCCTTCTAGGAAAGCAGTGACTGGCGCAGAAAAGCAGCTTGTCATTTTTTGCGTGACCTGATGTCCAGATTTACTGGACGAATCAAAAAGATTACACCAAGGAGACATCACAACAACCTAAGTGAGTGAGCATACTGTGCTGCACTTATTTGTGAGAATATTAATAGTTGACAAAGAGAGCGTTCGGTGATTGCGCCACAAGTGTTGCTGTTGTTGCTGTGATTTTGCCCATTTTAATTCCATCTTCTTTCAAAAGTCAGCAGGGCAAACCAAACTGAATATGAGCAGTCTCTCAGGATACAAATGATCCTGAGAGACTGGTTGCGAGCGCTCTAAATGCTTTGCATCTCAGGCAACCTCTTTCTGCCCCCTGCCTCTAAACAGAGCTGGTTAAACATACATGGCACAACAGCAGCCTGGAGCCACTTTCTGCTCGGCAACAAGGCTCCAGTTTACACAGCGCTTTTTTTCTGGGCCAGCTAGGCTGCCGTGACAACTGCCGTCTTGCTGCCAGTCAGACTCTGCATCATCTCCACTGATTCCACTCCTGTTAAATGATATGCTGCCGGCGATGCAGCAGGAAATGTATCAAAGAAGAAACTCCACAGAGGATTCATTAATTATGACAAATGAATGGTCACATGCTACGTTGCCCGCACGCTGCTCTCAAGGTCGAAGGGAGTTCAAGTGTAAAAAAATTCTCATGGTATGTTAGCGTTTCCGTGATAGATGGGAAATACACTGGCATGAGAGTGGTTGCAAAAGGTACTTAAAGCAGAGGAAAAAAATGAACTGGAGTGATGATGCTGACCGTGGAGTGACTGAGATGTGCTCATTCACTAAAATAGAGTGACTTAGTGAAAAGACAGATTTTAGTTTTGACAGAACGCATCACTAAGACCTCGTAAATATGTCCCCAAAAACCACAGAAACTCTAAAGAAGCCATTTAGCCAGTTTACAGGAAACAAAAGTCCACCTTTAAAATGAAAATGTCTTTTTCCAAAGAGAGAATCTGCCACTTTCAGCCAGACGAGATATCTGTCATCATTTTGTAGACGAAATAAAAAAAATCCAACCTCTTCCAGACCATATTCAGATTTAATGGACATAAGGCCATGAGAGGAGCTGAAATTACCCCAAACTATCAACCCAAGAGCTTAATAGTAAAAGGCATCGCTGTAAGAACTCTCCCTGAGTGGCCACTTGCTGACTTTATGGCGTGAAAATTGGCTCTATGTCTGTGCTGACAAACGATGGCTCATTTTTCCAAGTTACAGTGCTCGATGGGAATCTCAACGGGGCCCAGAGCGGAGGCGCAAAAAGGATTCCCACAAGTCCCCTCCTACAGCACCTTAGGAGACACTAGAAGAAAACACAAAGCACACACAAACCTGCACATGCAAGCGAGCTAGCACTTGCAGACATACACACAAACACACACACACACGCTAAGCAGCCAGGAGGAAGAGGAATTGGGGTGGAGGGGAGGTCACACGAGGTGCCAGCAGCTTCAGCCAGGCTGGTTACCTTCAAAGGCTCGTGCTGCGTCAACCAGGTGAGACCAGTCCAGGCCTGAGGCAGTGTCTGGGAGGGGCATGAGGCCCGGGTCGCTGAACTTGGACCTGTCCGCCAAGGAGCCGTCAGAGAACCAAAACTCATCTGCAGAGACAGGCAGGCGCTCCGATCAGTGTCTAGGCCCGGCCTGATTTTAGGGCTAATCTCTGAGTCGCCCATCAGTTTGCATCAGAGCAGACAAGAGGGGTTGGGAGAGGAATGGAGGGGCGTAGAGGGGGGAAGGCAGGGGGTTTATTTGAACTTGCCGTAACTGCGAGAAGGAATGGGCTCTCTAGGGATGTTCCAGTCGGGTTCTTCTGTCCCGATCCGATCCAAGTCATTTAATATTGACTAATCTGCTGATATCGAGTCCCAATCCGATACTTTTGTTTTCCTAGATTATAAGATGCACAGTGCACATTTAAGCAGGCTTCCTTAAAGTACTGAAAAACACCCGCATCATAGCTGTTCCTTACTGGGTTTTTTTTTTATTAGCCTCATATTAATTTTTTTAATTTATTTTACGAATGAATTATAAAATGACAAACCCTCCCTTTAATCTTGTTTGCCTCTTCACGGTCTCAAAGGAAAGTCTCTGGTCCTTTAAGAGTCCAGTGTTCGCTGCTGCGGTGCAGCCTGTGTCACAGTAACCTGAATGGATTCTGGTGAGCGTTTATTTCAGTCATCTGCTCATCTTTTCAGATGGACTACCTTCATTAATAAATAAGCCATGTTGACTTTTTTTGCTCATGGAGCTCGCGTACTTGCAGTGACGAGTGGTGAGTGTGGTTGTACTAAACTCAGCACTGTTGTCGGTCTCTCCGCGGAGACAGCCCGGAAAAACAGCGTAAAAAAGCAAAACAAGAGACTCTGACTGAGCTGAAACGCAACGAATGCCCAAATCTTCAGTAAATAACATAAATAAACAGTCTCAGACTGCGTTCTCGTTTATGGTGTGTGGCATTTCGCAGTGGGCGGTGCTTAGTTGCTGCTCTTAAGTTCAGCAGAGAGGAGAGACAGAGAGCTTAGTGGAGCAGAGGTGATGAAGGCTGTGATCCGTGTTGCTGTGCATGAAAGTAAAAAAATCTGTGTGACAGCTGACATAAAAGAAAGGATCGGATGCTAAATATTCCTAAATATTCCCGACCCAGAACAGTAAAAAAAAATGCCTTGATTGGCCCCGATGTTTGAGATCAGATCGGGACATCCCCAGTACTTACTTTAATCCAGCCTCCACACAAGAACACCTTGCTTGATTCTTTGCTTGGTAAAGTAGCTCCTTCCCAATCCTACATTCACCTGAGTCAAAGTCTAATCTGGATGCACCAAAATGACAAATCCTCCTCAACAATCTAACTTTGAAAAATTCTGTATTTATGTTACAGCAAAAAAGGCTCACATTAAACCACCGTCTCTGCATAGCACTAGCACGGCGCTGTCTGAAGGGCGATAAATGACTTGTCTAAGTGAATGTCTTCATGTTTCAATCAATATCTCCTTTCCCTCCCCTCCGTCTCTCCCTCCCTGTCAGCCCTGAAAGACGGGGAACGCAATAAACAAGCTCCCCATTCTGCAGAGAGGCATTTAGAAAAGCATGAGTGGAGAAGCAAAGACAGAGAGAGCTTGAGGTGATGCTGACACTCTCCTTTCAATTTACCCAGCGTCTTGGAGCTTGAGTGATTCACTGTTTACCAAATTGGGCTGTTTCAGTGAGGGAAACGAGAGAGCCTGTGTTCTCAACTACCCTTCAAAACAATCAGGAATCCATCAGGTTGACAGCTAGAAGAGGCCAAAGAGAGAAACATCTTTCCAAAAGCCATTTTCTATCTAACGACGGCAGCCGGAGACGGGTGAGGAGCGGTATGGAAATGAGACAGGAGGGACGGAGAAGGGAGGCAGGCAGGGACTCATGAGTGAATGAAACATAATGTATGACAGACATGGTGACGTTCCTGATGGAGAAATAGCCATGTTCATGTCACAGATCTTAAAGACCTGCAGCGGCGCAGGCAGGACACATCACACCTCTCATCACTAATACATATTCAGTGGATGCTCGGAGAACAGAAGAGAGGGAAATACTAGCCAGCAGTGACAGGTGTCTGCTTAATGCAGACGGAGCGGCAGGCCCTTCGCAAGTTGCATGCCACCTCGCCCAGCTCCAATTAGTTGGCTATATTGAGGAGTGTTGCTGGAGTGTGTACCAGTTGTGCTAATGATATTGGTAGGACACAAGTGGCTCTTCAAACAAGTATCTATATCCTGGCTTTTATCTGGAGCCAGAGAAGAAGAATGATAATCCAAGAGCAACATGCAGAGAAAGTCTACTTTAGCCTCCCTGTCTCTAAGAGGCATTTTAATAAGACAGTGCAGAGTTTGTTTTCTTTCAAGCTGCTTCTCTGCAGTATCCTTGGTGAAGTACACATTTCTTTTGTAGCTGCTAGCCTGGTGAGAGTGTCACTGTCTGTACTTACTCCTTAGGTTGGAGGCTCCTTGGTTGTGGATCATTCGAGGAGGCAGCGTGCTGTGGTAAGGAGGAGTGGTGCTGAACAGGATGTCGTTCGGCATGGCTTGGTCCAGCATGGAGCTGTGCGAGCTGGCGTAGGACGAGCCCTTACGGTTACTGCACACGCTCTCATCTGATAGCGTCCGGTACAGGGAGCGTCTTGGTGACAAACTGCCCACTGCTGACACCTGAGAGAAGAAGAACAATTTGTCAACAGTGACAACAGTGTAAACTGAATTGACCTCCAAACCCCCCAGCAATGCCCCACTCACTCCCTGTGCACCGCTTTTCCTCGCCACAGTAGGTTTACATGAGCGGGCAGCTGGGTGGGTAAGGAGGGAACATCGGGGAGCGGTGTCAGGAATCAATTACAGTCTTTGGTCTCAGGAAAATGCAGATGGATTGAGCACAGCTGGAGAGTGTCTGGCAGAGTGGGAAAAAACAGCTCTTGGAGGTGGTGACAGAGGTCACTGCGCTGAGGCAGCCAATAGTCACTGAGCTAAAGGTGAAAAACTGCAGCAGCCAGATGAGACTTTGTATAAGTGCCACAATCCAAGATGGAAAGGAAAAATATAAAACAAGTGATTCTAACACAAACAATGCCAGAGAAAGCACTTCAAGAAACATTTGGGTGTTTTTCAACCTGCCATATTTTTTTGTGTTTCCCTAAACATCTGCAACAAAGATGGGGATTTAAGCTAGCCAGGTTGAAAAAAAAATACCAGAACTTTCCTTTAACTAAACTCTAGCATGTGCTATTATCCAGAGATTGTCAATACAGATAAATAAGGCACAGTAGAGCTCAATTTAATGCTGGATGTAAGTAAAGGGGACCTATTATGCATGTCCTTATTTACTGTCTTATATATGATGTTACAGTGTCGGATGCTCATATTAAATATGTTCACAGTTTCAAATAATGAGCTAAACATATGTAAAAGTAATCCCTGTGAGCAAAAACCTCAAGCTTCAGGCCATTCTGAATACTCTATTTCCAACTTTTTTTGTCTACTTATGCTACAAGCTGGTGTCAGCTCCAGACAGATTTCTGTATATGGTCATCTGCTCAAGGCGTACTGCTGCCATTGTTTACATAACATCGCCTACTGTGCGACATGTTCTCTAAGGTCTGAGCAACATGTCATCTTGGTGGCAGATGTTGTTTATTTTGGCTCATATTCCTGCTGGAACATGTTCGGTTTTGTTTAGAAGCTTTTATTGGCGATTTTTCACCGTAGAGAGTGACGCTACAGACAGTAATTCTTCGGCTACAAGTACACTGCTACATGTAGCTACGTGCTAACATCAAGGAAAAATTTCTGTATAGTTTTATCTGTGGCAGGGCAGAGACACAGAGGTGCGAAAGACCTGCAAATACTGACCAATCAGAGCAGACAGGGTTTTTTTCCCAGGGTGGCTCAAAGAGACGGGCACTAAAATGGAGCAGCTCAGACAGAGCATGAATACAAGTATTCCAGCACAGACAGTATGAGGAAAAATTAAGGGTTTTTTTTGTGCATTAAAGAACATAAACATCTTCTAGTAGAAAGTCAACATACAGCTATGAACCCTAAAATGAGCATAATAGGTTCCCTTTCAAAACTCATGAATAAACTCAATGCACATTTTCTTTTGCTTGCTTGTTTACAAACCATAAAAAGATGCAATGAACACAGTTCAGTGAACCAGTGACTATAATGTACTTCTATAAAGTGCATTCGCTGCTTTGTGTGTACTCAGATTGCAAAGAATTATAAAAGCAATGCAGAGGTCAAAAGGCAACACAAGGTCAGGATGAAAAATCACAAAAGCTGTGAAGGTTAGAGAAGCAATATCATCCTGAGGGGACATCCTCTGTGCACGGAGGAAAGAAATACACAGAATACCACGGCTGGGATAGTCAAGTTTCATGGCTGTGGCCAGAATTTTGACAGAGGATCTCCTGTTTAAACACACAAAACCACAAAGGCCAATCCAATCCATCATTGTCCCTTTTAGCTTACATAAATATTGCAGGAGTGACATCAAAAGTAGCCACAAATGATATGCGGGGCAGTTGGCCAGATGGGTAAATGTCTGCCTTTGGCTTCCCAGCTGTAACCAAAACTAGACTGCATCCCCGCAAGCCAACACCCAGCCATCTCCATTTCAAAGCCAGATCCCCCACAAATCCCACCGTGACAATTTAACAAACATCTAGTACGTCTTTAAAGCGCAGATATACACAAGAATTCAAAGCAGCGTGCGTACATACATGCAGCCTCCAAAAAACATCTCAGAGGCTTTAACTTAACAAGGTTGTCTCTTATTGCAAGTTTTCCCACCCAACTTTACAAGATTAGACCCCATCAGGTTCTCGCTCATCAAAACAACTTTAAACAGGATTTGCTGCTCTCTCATATAAAGCAAAAATAGCTCAGATTTAGAGCTCCTATAAATGGAGTCACGGCAAATGAAACCATTTGCAATAGGGCTTAATGTTTTTTCAGAAGCCATCTATTTATTACATCTACGGCATCAAACCGGGCTCTCTGAGCACATCTTGGCACCAGATAACTGAGCCTGTTGTGCACATGACGCAGAAAATATTGTATTAATCAAACCTGCAAGATTATTGACTATTTCAGTGTCTAAATCCACCTCAGCTGGCAACACTCCCTCCCCTGATTTTGGCTGTAATGTTTGAATTCTTTTGCACAGCAGCAAAGCTCTTATCAGTTGACGCAGCGGTGACACATCCACCAAGATTTTTCCTGATTTCCCTGACTTTTTTTCCCCTCGCCGCTCGCACTGAACAAAGACAACAACCGGCACTGAAACCCTTTGGCGTGCCACTTGGGAGGATGTGTTGGACAACCACCTATTCAGATGCTGTTTTTCTTTCCCACAGGAGGTTCAAAAGAGGGACGTTGCGGGAGAATAAGCTGCGAACGGCCTTTCCTTTGCGTCAGACACACAATGGTCTGCCTGTCTGTGGAAGGGTGTCTCAGCGGACACCGCGGCTGGCAAGGGAAATCTTTCTGCACCTGCTCACCAGCACAAAGAGTGGCATTGGGTGACTACCGGAAGTGACACATGAATTAACCTTTAGGCGATTAAACAAGTCAAACTTTATTAAAATTTAAATAAATCAACATATGTTGCTGTCATTGCTGTATTCTGATTCATTTGTGTGCCAGCTGATGATTGGAAACATACAGTCCCAGAGAAGCTGCTCTCAGAAAAGAACAGTTTTTTATTGGGATCAGATGTGTATATGGTTAGAGTGTCTGGCTCTGTGCCTCTCTCTCCCCAGATTGCCTTTCCACACATTGTATTATCACGCTGAATCATACCAGAGAGTGTGATTACAACAAAGACTCTACTCCTTTTTGAATCCAGCAAACAGCACTGTGTACCTTTGTACTGGTGACTGTGTTTTCTTTCTCTGTGGGAAACAAAATAGAATCAAATGAAGGGAAATCACAGCGCAGGCCGGGTACAACTGCTTTCATTTAAGGCGCTGACGCAGACTGGTTCTCTTGCAAGCATCACATTCTATATACTGTAAGCCCAATGTACAACAGCAAGACAAACTAATCAGTGCACTGAGCTGCTTCATGTGAGGGACAAGGCCTCCCTGTGCCAGAGGACATGCCTGCCTTCTGTAGGGATGAAGTGCATTTATATTAGAATTGAGCAGCATCCAAAAATAACCCATTTGTACGTCTCCAGGGTCCCTTCCTTGTAGATAATGGATGGGGATGGGGGAATAGTGCAGGGGGTGGGTGGGTGAAGATGCAATTAATAGAGTCTGCAGGACCCAGGAACATCAAACATCGATGCACTCTCTGCAACTCCCTGTCTTTAATCCATGACATCCCGACCGAGCAAACCCAGGCCCCGTTATAAATTAAATTATCCAAACACTCGGTGCCAGGCAATGGGGACTGAAAGGGTTTTGTGTTGGGAGAGACGGGCCCCGTCAGCTGTGGTGCTCAGTGGCAGGGCCAGCTGATAGGCAGCAGATGTTTGTCCTGCTTATACTTGCTTCTCAGCAAGAGGTAATCTGCTCTGCTTCTGGCCTTGTAGGTGCTACGCCTGTTAGTCAGCGTGATAAAATAGCCTTAGGGTTTGCAGTCGATCCTAACAATGTCATGTCATCATGCGATCAATCATCACTTCACAGTTTCAACAGGTTTTATTTGTCCGTGTGTGGATCAGAACGCCACAATTATCGTGTCATTTAGAGGTTGATCAGCCACATTGACCTCACCTTCCGACTCCTGTCTTCTCCTGGAGGGCTGTCGGGCAGCATCATTTTCAGGTATTCTTCTTTTGAAAGTCTCTGCAGCGATTTTCCATCCCGCTCAGCAGCCTGAAGCCGGCAGGCAGCCTCCTGTGCGTACAGCTGCCTGTAAACCATACAGAGGGCACAGAAGAGCAGAGCTCATCAAAAGGGTCATGAAAACTACATCCTGTTCGGGAGGCCCTGGGCCATCGCAGCTTGAGTCCAGCTATTTAGAAAAAAATGTCAGTATCACACAAAGGGTTCAGGTAGATCTGTCTTAGCATGCCAGCGTCAGGTGCCTCCATGCTGGTCAGGTGAACGTGGAGCAACAGGGAGTTGGAGAGGGGAGCCAGGGAGGGAATTTATTTCCACCCTGTCCCATCTCACTCTGCCAAACCAATGATTAAAGACAGTGTGAAGAATGCAGCCAAGCACTGTGAGAGGTAGAAAGGAAGGAAAAAAGAGGGTTTTGGACAGAAATTACATCCAGAGACAAGTGCAAACCACAGACTCTAAAGGAGTGTTCAGACAACAACAGAGGACACACGAGAGCTGTTAGGCAGGATTGGAAAAGGACCCACAAGAGGTGACATGTTTTATTTTGGTGGCACCAAATGATTTTGAGGGTGCTGAGAGGGGGGATACAGTGAAAGGAGGAAGTGACTGACCTGGCTGGTGACGTTGTGTGGCTGTGAGACTTCTGCTTTAAGTGAGCAGCCTGTGACAAAGATGCACTGAGCGCGGTTGGCAGGATGTTAGATAGCCGCAGGGGGAAGAGCTACAAGGCAAGACGATAGACAGCCTGGCTGCGATGGTTACCTGGAGACACTATTGCTGAGAGTTGCTCTGTTTTAAGGGAAGCTATTATGCTTTTCCTTATTTTCTGTCATGTATTTACCGCTACGCTGTCAGATGTTCATATTAAATGTGGCCTACGTTTCAAATAATGAGGTAAACGTATGTTACGTACGTAGTCAGGCCGTTCAGAATGCTCTTTCTTTTTCCGCTTTGGCTACACGCTGTGTCAGATTGTGATGGATTTCTTTATATGATTATCCGCTCCAGGCACTGTACTGTAAGTGTTAACATTACATAGACTACACTGCTGCATGTAGCTATACGCTAACATCACGGAAACATTTGATCTTGATTGCCAATGTTGTTCATTTCTCCCCAATCACGAATAATATTCCTGTTGCAACATGTCTGCTTGTGTTGAGATGCTGTTATTGGAGATTTTTTAATGGGAGAAAGAACTGCTATACACAGTCTTTCCCCAGCTGAAAATACACTGCTACATAAAGCTACATGCTAATGTCAGAAAATGTACCTTGGCTGCAGATGTTGTTAATTTCTCACCACTGTTGGATCATATTCCTGCTTGGAACATGTCCGCTTGTGCTCTGAAGCTTTTAATGGGGATTTTTCACGCTAGAAGGTGCCTCTGTTCTCTGTTACAGTCATTTCCAGGCTGTAATGACACCAAACGCTGACCAATCAGAGCAGACTGGGTGCTAAAACGGAGGAGTCTCAAACAGAGGGTGACTACAGGTGTTGCAGCATAGATCATATGAGGAAAATAAAGTGTTTTTTTTTTCATTAAAGCATATAAACCTGTTCAAGTAAACAAGCATAAACCTGAAAATGACCATAATAGGTCCCCATTCAAGCTCTCAGCACCATGGCAACCGAGCCCTAAACACATAAACAGGTACTGCAAATGTCCATGAGTGACTGCCATGTGCATTCTGACTGATCCAGGAGATCTCTAGTTCAAAGACAATCGCTCTGCTCTGAAGGCTGCATCCAGGAAAAGTGCAATTAATTGAGTTCTGTATACTGGTGGTTAGGTGCTGTCTAGAACAACCCCATTTATTTCCCTGTGTCCTTGTCCAATTTGTTCTTACATGATCGATCCCTGATTACGGGAAAATTGGAACAACGCTGAAGCTCTGACCTTTGCAATTAGAGGTCATTCTACTGTGCCGGACCGTCTGTGAAATGGCTATGATGTGTAATGAACGTTTTATTGCACAGCAGGTCCTGAGTACGGGTGTGAAAAACAGGTATGCTTTTTATCCACCTGTTATGAATACACACTTTTATTGGCAGAAATGTGAAAAAAAAAAAAAAACTTTTGATGAAAATGTTTTAAGCTTGGCTAGGTGGTAAGTTGGCATATCAAAATGAGAAAAAACAATAAAAACTGCAGAAAAAGTTGTTGTTTTTTTGCCAATTGCACCTTGATGTTGTGTTGTCTTCTTCTTCTATTGCAGTCGAAGCATTAATGTCATGCTGCCAAAAGCTGTTACACACCTCCATTTGTCCAGAAAGGCCGAAAATCAAATAATAAGCAAGACAGAGGTGTCGGAGTGCACGCTACCACAACATCCCTGGTTTGGGTGTAGACTAGACCCCCCCCCTCGCTCTCTATCACTATAGCGGCTGACAGAAAAAGGAGGAAGTATTGTGGACAGCACACAGCAGTAGGATTCGGCAGGATATACAGCAGAAATGTCACAGCCACTGATGCACAGCTGGTTGTCCTCCACACTCAGCATGTGCCACATGGCAGGACTAGCACTTTAGACCTGCCATGAGACACAAGAGGCGCGGTGGTCTGGAACAAAGGGGGTGGGGCTGGGGGAGGTGTGTAGGGGAGCAGGCTGGGCCACTGGGAAGTTGACTAACTGTGTACCTTGAACGCTCAGACAGCATTTTGAGAAGAAAAGCTAACAAGCTCTCCGCTCCTCTGGATCAAGAAGCAGAAGCAAGAGAAAAACAACACGGGGTTAGGAGCATTGTTACACATCCCACATTACACACAGTGTTAGAGCAAATGAGAAAACTTTTTAGAAAAAGGAGAAGAGAAACTTCATTATGTTAGAACAATAACTGTGAGTAATATTAGGCCATTCATCATGAGGCGCTGTTATGTAAGATGAAATAAAACTGTAGGAATATATAAACAAACAACGGGGAGGGTAACTGAATTACAGAGCTTTTTCATAAGTCGGCAGGAGATGACTTCGCTGCATGCGATCAATCACGTACTCCTTAAGTGGCAAATTTCACAGCCTAAATGAAATTACTCGGGAGATAGAGCAGGGGGTTTCTTCCAGGGCAAATCTCACATTCTTTCCTCCAAAACATGCCCACAGCCCGCACACAAACACCTTCAAACAAGCACACTCACTAAAAACCATCAAAGCTGTGTTTCAGTATCACCATCAATGTCTCTCTGTTCTCCACAGCGAACATTTAATCATCAGACAGATACAGTCACTCGTCACCGCTCCTATAAAGTCTGAGGGGAGTTTGCATTCTCAACCTAGCTGAGCGGCTGCATACATTCTTCGTGATATTTCTAGAAGCTATTCTCCGGGCGGGTGTGTCCTTGGGCTACATGTGTGACAGCAGTGTGGTGTTGTTGTTGTTGTGTAGATTGTTGCTTGGCTCCCAGCAGAGATGCTGATCTGGTAGCAGCTCAGCCTGGCAGTCCACGGGGACGCGACTTCACGGGAACAATCAATAACCGCAAGTGACATGTGCCAAGTGTATTATGTCCGCGGCTTCATTGAGCTTATTTATTTTGTGGCTGTCGGCTTCAATCAAGGCCAGTTTATGCACACTGGGTGGGCTGATGAAGGGGGGAGACAATTGTGTTGGAATGGCTCTTGTGCAACAGTAAGTCTGGGCAGAAGCAGCTCTGCAGTGCTGACGAGGCCAGTTAGCGTGATTAAAAAGTGTGTCATCTAGCTTTGCATGATAGCTTGTGCTGAACTTAACGTGAACTGGCATCACACTTTGCTAACTTTGTTTTGAATAAGGGCATATTTGATGATCTCACAAATGCCCTTGCTTGCTTTCTTACTCTCACACACACTCACCCACACTCTGAAATGCTGGGAGGTTCCTCAGTGCTGTGGGCATCATCATCATCATCATCAGTCGTCTTCATGCCCACTGGGAGTTTGCAACCGGACTGAGGCCGTGTTTGTCCACAGGCCTCTGAGCTGGGCTCCGGCCCCGGCTCTGGCCCTGAGCTGCTGGTCTGGGGGATGGTGTACACCTTGGAGGAGTCAGCGGACATACAGTATCTGGCACCGCGGGCCAGGGGACTGCCAGAGTGGTGTGAGCCACTGACCAAACAGCAAAAAAAAAAAAAAAGAAGAAAAAGGAAAAAAAGAAGCATAATGTAACTCAAAAGTGAGCAAAATTAATGAATTTAAAAACAAAACATGAAAGCATGAACAAACATCAACAATGGAAAAAATGAGAAATGCCACTAGTGAAGCGCAGATGTTGAGAAATAACCTAACGGGATGATTTTCAGCTCAAAATGATTATTGAAAGCTCTGCCAGAATGACATCATCTCCTCTTCATAAGAGAAGAGTCGAGCTCGTTCACCTTTGACCTACATTGGGAGATGACTCACATCCACTCTATCATGTGCATAAACCCGCTGAACTTTGTCCTTTCAATATTTAGTCAAATATCAACTGACAAACCAGATTAAAGGGTCAGTGCATTCAAATCAGAGAGGAGCATTTTCCCCCACTCACTCCCAGTGGTATCTAGTCATTGTATCTGTATAAGTTTTAAAGTATTCACTATGAAGACGTCTGCTTATTTCTGATTTTCAAAGCATAACAAAAACTACTTTACTACTTTAAAACAAAGTAAGAGCAGTGGTGTAATGTAAACAAGTAATCATAATTTAATACAGTACTTAAGTACTTTTTGGGAGTATCTGTACTTAACTGGAGTTTTTATATTTCTGTCAACTTTCACTGTTCCAAAATAAAAATGTATACTTTTACTCAAATACATTTCCCCTAAGCATCTTAGTAACTTGCTATAAAATGGGAAAGGAAGGGAGAAGTAAAGGAGAGAGGATGGGATGAATGACAATGCAAGGAACGGGTGTTAATCTTTAAATCCTCAAAGTTGTAAAAAAAACAAAAAACCTTGTTTTTCCTTAAGTGTAATGTACGCTTCATTTTTAAAGCTGATTTTAAACATGATACAAAGAAATAAATTACGACCAACTGCATTTTTATTACCAGCATTTACTTGTACATTTACTTTCAATACTTGAGTACATTTAATACCAAAAAGTACTTTTGCTGGTGAAGTATCTGTACTTTTACTCAAGTCTGGCTTCCAGGTGCTTCATCCACCACAGACTAACTACACGGCTAGATATCACACAGTGAGTGGGAAAACATTTCTTATTTTGTGATCTGGATGAACTGACCCTTGAATATAAGATTACATTGTAAAAGATTGGTTTATTTGTAGAGAAAAAAAAGGATGTATATTTGTAAAATTCTTCATATATTAGTGATACAATTTCTAAAAGCAGCAACATATTTGTTTCTGGTTGATTTGGCTGTGTCATTTAATTGTTTCCGATTATCGAGCCAGCTTAAAATACGTGGAATAACAGCATACCCGTAAAATACATCCTCATTCAAGTAATGGTAGATTTATGCAGGATGAATGAATCACATTTGACAGTGATGAGTAAATAAGCCATGTACCGGAGAAAGGGCGCTCTGCCTGCCTTTGCGCCTTCATAAACTGCATTGTTTACACTGCATCCTTTGCAACGTTAAGAACTCCCTGAGAATGGCACATGTGTGAACGTTTCATACTCATCTACTCATTAAAATGAAGGCTAGTGTTTTATGTCACCTGCCTGGTGAGGATTCATCTGTTCGCTGCTCAGCTGGACTCAGATCTAGATAAACTGCACAGGTCCATAAAGATGCCAGGTTTAGGTTCCAATGTTGTAGTTTGCTGGAAAACTTTCAGCAAACACAAAACATTCCTCTAAAATACCTCAGAGACATGAGAGTTGGCTTAAGCTGAAGGCACTACACACTGTTTCCATATTCATGACCATCTGGGCCACACCCTGCAAAATGTGCTCCTGCTGCTTCACTGTTTGCTCAGATGACACTCGGGTGTCAAAGACCATTACATAAAAGGTGGGAAGCATCGGAGTAGTCAAGGTGATGGCATGGGTTCTTTACTCATTTCTGAATGATGTCCTGGAGTGGACAGCTCCGACGCCTCCCCAACAGGTCAATGATCTCAACAGATTGTGCTAACATAATCCTGTATGGCGTAAACAAATAGATACCCATTCTATTTCATCGAGACAGACTGTGAGTGGCTGCAGGGCCAACCTTCTCTGACACCCCTCCTCTTTCCCAGATGGGCCCCAGTCTGGTGAGGAGGACTTGGACGGCGGTGTGATGAAACCCCCCGTGTTGCTCCGGCCTGACAGCATCCCCACCCACCAGCTTCGGCACAGCTGGATGAGTCAGGCTGCGGGTCAGGAGCGAGGGAGCGCGGCTGGGTAATAAGGTCAGCTAACATCAAACAATCTATTTGTGCATGTGTTTGTCTCTATGTGTGCTTACTATAACAGATAATGAGTTGCAGTGGTACCATATCTGTGTATGTACATCTGCATGTATAAACAAAGTGGATTGTGCTCCGAGCCATATACCATGAAAAGGGTGTGATTTTTGTCAACGGGCAAATCAATGACCCAATACGCTAGAATTGACCCACACGCACAGAAAATGAATGAAAGTAGAACAGACGTTCTCATTCAAATCAAACATTAGCACAATGGTCAAAGCGTCATCCATTTTTGTGTACCATCGCCACTTCAAAGAACCATGACAGTTGCAGCTGGCTAACTTCTGTATAAACCGACTTACGACAAGTAACGAACTCACTGAGGTGAGGTTTGGCAGTAACGACCACATGGGCATATCCATTAATGCTTAACCTTGAACTGCCACCACTAGGTGCTGCTCTTCAATAGGTCTCTGCTGCCTTTTAAGTGATCAGAAATATTGACATCTCTGCACAGTGAGTAAATATGATGGCTTTCAGAGGCTGTAGTTGTTTATCTAAGTTTCAACTGGTGTCTGTTGGAAACTTAACAAGCTTTTCTTCACCAGTAACATTAAAGCAAATTTTTGACATTTTTTTTTAAAGAATTACTAAACAATATGCTTGATTACTGGTGAGATTTGTTAGTTAGCAGATAGGCTATTTACTTAAAAAGCTAGGACATTTAGAAAATCGCAATCTTTGGTCATGTTTGGCTGGTATCCAAGTCTCTTGTGGTTAGTGGGATTCCAGTTGTGTTTTGACCGTCGGCTCGGTAACAGGCCAGGACACACAGGTGTTGATGATTACAAATGTGATTATGGGTCCAAGCTACACGATCAGCATCAACAAGAGACAGACAAAAGGAAAACTACAGCTTTCATACATGCACTGCAACCCTGAACTTATCTAGACATTACCCAGAGGAGCTGTATGTGAGAACGCAAATGTCCAAATCAGCTGGAGTCAACATTTAACGGACTTAACCCCTTAAGCGTCCTTGTATAAAGTGCAATATCTGATTAAGTCCATGTGTGAATAGAACGGCTTATTGTCAGAAAAATTCCCGGCATCTGAGTAGGCATGATGATGCCATTTTTATTTAACTGCTACAAAACTCAAAGAGTAAAAGCATCTGAGGGTGAGAAGGCAGGGTAATTTACGCCAAAACGGCAACGAAAGTGTCTTAGTGGAGTGACGACAAGATACGGGAACTTCTGACGGGAAGGACCAACGCCAAAGTTCAAGGAACGACAGGAGACTTGATTGTTAATTACCAATTACAAGTCAGCTATATAAACAAAACAATGCAATTTCTGCAGTGTACTTTTTGGGTCATGCCCACCTCCTGCATCCCTCACTTAAACCAGAGTATTTCTAGTAGTTAAGCATGCACTTTGAACTAATCAAATGACCACGGCAAACAGTTCACTGTCTGCTCTACTCTCATTCAATGTCGATGGCTACAACAAGATAAAGTATTTGTTCATGAGGAAGAAAGAACATCACAGTCACCGCTCACGGCAGCTGGAGGATACAGAAGAGCGACAAAAGGACGAAACAGCATAAATTGTCCCAGTACAACGGCCTTCACAACAGCTTTACTACTGGGTGACCTAGATTCAACAAGTCACACATCCCTGTCTTGTCTGACTTCAAACACACTTCTAGCTGTGAAACAACTGAAATATGCAGCTGAATTAACTAGAAACACATTTGAGAGGGAAAAAGTCAAATAAAAGACAAATCCTGTCTCTGCACTGTACCTTGAATGGGAAGAGATCTCGCTCAGGTCTCCGATGCTTCCCTCCGTCACATGACTGGACAGAATGGCGGAGGCGTAGCCCTGCGGCAGGTACAGTTTCCCATGATCCTCTTCTGACGCCCCGTCCTCATGGTGCTCTGATACCCAAGGGTGTCCCTGCTCCCCCACCCTGCCCTGCAGCAACACCCGGGCCCCAGGGGCCACGCAAGGATTAGTGTCGATGCCACTGTCTGTGGACGCCCCTTTGATGTAAGTGAGACCCAGCATCTCCGGGTCCATCAAGTCTCCAGAGCCAAAGTGCTTATCGTCGCTGTTGCTGGAGGCGTTGCTTGAGAGAGTGTTGCTACTTGAGTGGCTTGAGTTTTTATCGCCCGTCTGGTAGAAAAAGAGAGCAAGAGGGTTAGAGGATAAAGAAATACAGTGAATCAGACAAGGTCAAACAGCAACTGCGGATATTTCTTACAGTTGCTTTAACATGCTTGGTGCTCCAGAGGGGGATGGGTTTAATCATCAGGCTACATCACATGTTTATGTTTATGTCCCTGAATGTAGCGGCCGCTTGTTTTCTTTAAGTCTGTGATGCTTTCAGGCTAGATGACAGTAACAGGAAGGAATACAAAGTGAACAAGCTGAATGTCACATACTGTGTTTGTGATCTCTTAAAGCTGAACTACACTATAGCATGTTATTCCTATCGGTCTAGGACAGTCCAAACATATTAATAAACATATAAACCTCTCTCCCATATCCAAAACCTAGTGTGCTAAAACTCAAATTTGTGATATCATAGGGTATAAAGGTGGAGCTGCTACATAGACAATGAAATAGGAAATATGTTGACACTGAGAACACCCAGGGAAATGTTGAGTTTAGATCCACTCTGGAGACATGTGAAATCTACAAACTTTATTATTAATGCTGTGATATTCAGCAATAATATGAGATTTATAGCTAAACATGGTGGTCCAATCTATCTGATGTTTCAGCTATGCTTACTTTATGTGCTGTGTTGCTCCGCTAGCACCTTTGAGAAACCAAAAGTACCATCAGCCACCACCAACATCTCACTGTCGACCAGATTAACTTTAACTGCTAGTTTTGGGCATAGATTGTGGACTTAATAAATCACAAACAGGCAAGTTTTTGGCACTTTCTCTGAGGCTGCCGCTTGGTTTTGGGTAAATTCAAGCTGTCATTTTCTTTAGTCTGTGGCCCAACAGCTAAACTAGGTTGCAACCTAACATTAGTTCGTGTTGTTATTAATGAGATATGACAGCAGCAAACATGTTTTTATACAAATGAGATGAAAATATCAGTGAAAAAAGGAGAGATTCAACATGTTGCTGCCATATGTTGAGTGCAGAGCTGTCTTTGAGCATGTTTGCTCTTTGCAAATGGAAATTTGAAAAACTTGAATCCTTCTCCACTCTTTTTTGTCACCCAGCAACCCCATACCCAACAAGACTTTCCCTTGATATCTCAGCTGTCCCTCACTCACGCTCAGATTTTGGTCCCTAATAAGTTATTACAAACAAAAAAACACTGATTCAGTCTATATGTGTACATTTGGTGTTACAACAGAATAAATCTCATTTGTGTATGATAAAAAAAGAAAACAAACAGTCTGTGGGTCCACAAAATCACACTGTCATTTACTGTTGATGAAGCAGCTCCAGACTTTATACTTCATGACATCACAAGTATAAGACTTACTTTGCTTGTTTCTGGCTTTGAGCGAGAGTAGCTAATGTTCACATATATTGATTGAACTTTCTTTGGCCTTTGAAATAACATATTGGAATTCCTAGTTTAGGTGATGTTTCCCTTTAAAATTTGGTATTTATGTGAGAGAGCCACAAGTTCTGGCACCTAAATCTGTTTAATATGGGTGTATAACATTTTCTTCAATGTTTTTATACTCAGTTCTGATCAGAAAGCCAGATTTGTTCATGGTCAAGCTGGTAAAAAGTATTTAAGGTCAGGCCAGAAGTCTCACTATTTCATTTACTGACTGAAACATGCTCTACTGAAGGGGGTTAACAATTTGCTTAATTACAGGATATTAACTAAGACTGCAGGATTATGACCTGTCATGTTTCTTTCATTATGCTATGCTAAACCCTGCTAATTCATGAAAGCAACTTAAAATCACATCACATCAAAAACAGCTAAAAAAACAGGCTCTGTGCATTAGGGAAAGAGAATGCCAGGGGAATGGTTTAAATTTTTATCCAGCGGCCTGGGTTAATGCAACACTGGCTGAAAGCACTGAAAGATGTTGTTAGCTGTATGCGGCAGCCTCCAGCATCAAAGGAGAAAGAAAAGACTCAAGGAGAGACGGTGAATGGGCCAAAAAAAAAAAAAAGATAAATGAGAGGGGAATATAGAGAAAGCAGAAAATGAGAGGCTCGAGCGCTTAATATATTCAACCTTCTAGGAAAATGTGTCCTAGAAAAGTGGGAGACAACCAGAAACGGTGATGAGATGAGACGCCTGTTAGCATGCTGATGAGGGGAAAGTGATAAGTGCAAAGAGCGGCTAGAGGGGACGACATGAGGTTGAATACCCCAATTGAGCCGCTGGTTGGTGCAAAGCACATAAACAAGGGCAACCTGACCTCACCCCGATTCAAACACTGATGTGGGGTAAAGCAGGTCTGACACCGTAGAGTTGGGCATCTACTCCGAACTCAGCACACGTACTGCAGAGGCTGCGTTAAACACTTTCAAACATTGTGCCCTTCAAAACAAATTCTAAACACTTCCATTAAATGTCATGTGGGCAGCGTCTGTCAAACTGGAATCAAAGTAGGTCAGACACTTACCCTGGACAGCTTGTTGGGCGAGTCTTTCCCTCCTTCTCTTTGCTTCAGAGGGTTCAGGATCTTGGTGGAGGGGATGTGCCATTTGGCCTCTGTGGACCGAGAAGAAAAGGTTAAGTGCGAAGAAATGCCAGGTGTGAATAGACAACAGAAATCACTTGCCCCTTTTTTCACAATATATTCAAGATGGGAATGCCACGCCATTATTCTACCTTGCCGTTCTTTATAAAAGGTACAATCGCTGAACGGGCGAACAGAGCTGTCCTACCCTTCAGCTGGCAATGGAGGGAGTAACAGCGATGAATCGTCTGTATAAAATGATACCAGAGAAGCAGATATGCATCTCCTAGGATAGCGAAGGAATGACCTGCCTACTCATTGCCCTCGATGGCTGGACTGCTTAGATTTAGGCAAAAGGACTAAGATTGGTTAGGATTAGGATAAGAACGTCAGTCTATGGCAATCGGAGGCAGAATATGCCAAAGCAGAGTGGTCATTCCTAGGAATCGCAAATTCACAGCATGCAGGTCAGTAGGTTTTTTGAATGGGTTTTAATGCCTGAAATAAGGTCTGTAGTTAAAAAAAAGCTTAAGATACTTCCATGTTTTGCTCTAAGACACGAAATACGATGGCAAAATTAGACTACAGAATTCCATAACACTGAACTGTGCCAAACAAGGCTTTAAAGTCTTGTTGTAGTGGCAAAGTTAAGTCATGCGACCGTGGTGTAGTTCGTTTGTAGCTGAACATTAGCTATTCAATTGTGGCAATTGTATAAAAAAAAATTAATTTGTGAAGATTATCTTGTTGAACAAAATGTGTAAATAAATATCTAATGGCTTTTTGACGAGGAAACCAGGGTGATGCTAGCCTTCATGTCAGCCTACAAATAAACGTCATGCCTGCTGCAGTCTGTAGCTGCAGCCACATGCCATTTGCCGTGTTCAATATACCACATTAAAACAGTGCCCACTACTTGTACAAGAATAACGCTGTCATGACGGTTAACTGAACTCTGCTTGAATGACACTAAGTGACCAAGTCACGCCTCAGCTATACCTACTCGTTAGGTCGTATAATTTTTGCTAACTTGCATGTTATGAGGCGGCATTATGCTGGCATTGTTTGGTTTTGTGTAAAAACAAACAAAACAAAAAAAAACAGCTGGCATAATGAAAGGTCATTGTTGCAGAAGTATTGCAGGATTTCTGTTTAAAAATGACTAAAGTTGACAGAGTGTATCCAGACTCACCTGCAGACCTGGTCCTCTCCAGGGTGGGCTCCCGCTCCCTGTGGATCTCTCCATCACCACCCTGGATGTCACCTGCCCGCTCATGGAGGATAGGGGAGGGACACCTGGAGCAAGAAAAGGGAGGAAAATGGGCTGTAAATAATTTTCCATCTACAGAGTGAGCTCTGTATTCTAGTCAGAGAAAAGCTTCAATAGATGTACCGCAGATGTACAGCAATTAGCTCAAGATCATTTAAGGTCGAATCACTTGAGCTTATAATAGAATAAAGAAGCTGCCGCACGACGCTGACGGGAGACCTCCTTTCATTTGACTCCAGCACTCTCTTGCTCTTGACAAAAGAAAATGAGCAGCAAATTTTCCAATGTGGATCTTAATTAAACCTGAAAGAGCTAATAAAGGGTACAACAGATGAACGGAGGCCACGCTGTCCCGTGATCTTTACCCCAGACTCTAACCGGAGATCAATCGGGCAGTCAGCATGTCTGCTGCTGTGTATCGTGGCAGCTCTGACAGGGCACAGTGATCCCTGAGAGTTCAGTGCTTTTTTGAGGCCTCTGACAGAAAGGCAGCAGAGTGCAGCTAAGCCTCTTGTCATGGTCTGTAACCACTTACAGACAGACATTGGTCTCTGATGGATTCTGCTCATGTACAAGACTCAGCCTGACAGATGTTCCGCCTGTGCAGTCTGAAGCCCTGCATACCATTATATGATCGAGAGCAGAAAAAAAGAGCCGAACACTGAAGAGAGATCTACAGTATATTATTGTGTGCTGTTAGAGGAACAAAACACATGAAAACTGGAAAACTTATAGCAGAAAGCAATTGTAGTGGCTACTTTCATGTTGACAGAAGCTGCACGGTGTCTGTGAGCTCTTTTTGTGATTATTTTAAGATGTCTTTTCAACTGCTTTCTCCCAGATTACAGTGTAGTTTGCTAAAATGGCACTTCAGCCGCAGAGGGTTACACTGAAGGACAAGAAAGTGTTCTTTCTAATCACTTCCTATCATACTTAAGTGCTCATCCTTTTTTATATACTCTGAACAGAAGAAAGAAGATGTTCTCAACGTTACAATAACGAAAAATACTGTACTTGGCTGGGATTTTTCATGGCTATAATAAAAGTGAATGGCTTAATTTACAAAGTGGCCATTTATGTTTGAGGCAGCCTTTGTATGAATGAAATCCTGAAAGTAAAGCTTTGGGAAGATTGAGTGGAAACTATAATAATGAATGTTAAACGAAAAGAAATCTCACACATGAAACTCATCGTCCTCCACAAGCTTCCTTCCTTATTTTAAGTTCTGGATGTAGTATTAAACTGTGGCAGGCATAATTTTATTGTTTTGTCAGATCTCTCCCTGAAAAAAAAAGAAAAAAAAAAGGCGACCGCTGGCCAAAAGCGCGTTGATGATTTGGTCATTTCATGTGGAAAAATTGGTGTCATTTTGCAAAATTGCAAGTTCTCAGAAATAGCGCTGGGACTGATTGTAGCTGCATTCATTACTGCTAAAACCGCATATTCCTGGAGGGACTACTTCAAGGCTGATTCAAAGGATGTAACACTGCTGTGGTCTCATACCCATCGTATCCTGGCTGCTGGGACCAGGTGCTGCTGCCACAGGGTCCTGGATCACTGGAGGAGGACTGGTTACTCGGGGAGCTGCGGTAGTGCTGGTCTCCCTTGTTACATGAGGTGACCTGCGGGTTCTCCATATCCTGCATTGTCCTGCAGAAGGAAGAGATGCTAAAGTGTAAAACATACGGCCGATAATCATCAAAGCAATATTGGGCAGCAACTACTTGATTAATGTGGTATTTTGGAGGGATTTTGGAACATTTTTATCAATTCTGGAGTGGTTAAAAAATTTAGCACCAAAACTGTGTATCAAATTGTATCAACCCAAAAAGTTGCTGCAACAACTTATGAGATAGCTATCAAATTAACCATTTCTATGTGGAATATACAGTTAACCTGCTATCTCCCCCTAAAGACTGGGACTCAGAGGGTTAATCATTTATAAAATGTCAAATGACCATCACAATTTCCCAAAACCCTGGGTGACGTCTTTGAAAAGCTTGTTATGTTTAACAAAAAGTCCAAAACTAGCAGATATTTAATTTAGAAAGATAGAAAAACAAAGGACTGCAAATGACATAACAGAACACCGTAATCGTCAAAAAATTGTTAAAAATTAACTTCTACTTCTAACTCCTACACTAATACTTTAGCACCCCTCTATCTGTACATATTATCATTGAAACAATTTACGCACAACAGTTAAATTAAACACTCTAGAAACTGTTTCACAGTAGAAAAACTTTCCTGTTAATGACTATATTATTGTGTGTCACTCCAGTGAAAAGCACCGTGGATAATCTCTAAGAAAATGTGAGAGCTGTCAGTGATGGAGAAGGTGTCTTGTTCTCCAAAGATAAACAGAAACATGGATTAGTTATGGTAATAAGCCTCAGTGAGTGATCCAGATGGTGCAGCTCTCTGTGTGTGAAGAGTAGAAGACAGAAGTCCCTCGTCAGTGTAAGAGGATGCTTGAGATTTCTGCTTTGAAATACAAACTTGACTCTTGCTCTTGAAATTTCATTTTCTTTTAAAGGAAGCCTAGTCATTTACCTACGTGGACTTTGTTAACTCAACCTAGCCACTGTATTTCACCATCTTGCAATAAACCCTGAACTTCTATCTTGAACTAGGAGGTTTCTTTGCGTTCTTTTGCCTGGTCAGGGAAAACACGCGGACTATGGTTTCAAGTGTAAAATAAACACTGGATTCGAGTTATGTCTGCAGCCTCGAGGCCTTCCTTTTAACCAACACACCAAAGTAGGTTAAATGAGCGGACGGAAATAAGACTGCAATAACACGGGCAGGATGGCTTTTACATTAAGTCTCCGGCCAGGTTTAGCTGCATATTCTTTCATCTGTGTGTCATTTTTCTCATGTCTTTGTGTACATAATGGGTTTAGGAATAGATCTGAATTGATCTGTGATCCCGTATGAATAAACACATTTATTTTCTCCCCTCTGCTTTATGTATATCCAGGTACAAAGATCCAAAATATGAAGGTACATTTCATAAAGATAATTCAGGAGAACCTCATCATTCAAAAATCACATAACAAACGTCCGTTCAGAAGGTGACAAATTCTTTCCCCTTCTGCTTCGTCATCAGGTTTCCTTTGTCTAGACCTCCATGGGAAACTCACTAAACTGTCAGTAACTCAGTCGCAGCACACATCATCCAACGCTTTGGCCAGATCGCTACATTTCCTCCCCGGCTGAAGTGTTAGTCTCCTCAGTCGGGTCCAGGGACTTTAATGTGAAACAGCAGCAGCTGCTTTTTGTTCTCCTTCTCTTCCTCCCTTGACATAATGTAAAGTTCTGGGGTGGGGGGAGAACGGGGGGGAGGAGTTGAGCATTTTTTTTCTTTCTGCACTGCAATAACAATTGGAGACTACAGAGATTAGCCGTCAATCCCAGTTGGCTGTATAGTAGGTGTCATATTTTACTGTGCCAAGTCTGGGTTCAGCTAAATGTGTGGATGAGATGGAGCTTCATCTGAGCTATCAAGATTCATATGCGTCCTATAGATCAGTGGTTTCCGACCCTTTTTTGTCAGATGTCCCTGTCAGACCAGCTCGAGCACCCTATCATTGACACCACCTGTTCCAAAACATGTTAAGTTGAACTTAAACTGGATGTTATTTAACACTGATAATTATATAATGGTGGATATTGTTACGATACTGTTTTATTATAATTTAAGTGTTGGTGTTTGGGTCAGTTAAGTCAGCTTTGCAACCAGTCGGAGGCCGGATGTTTCAACCATTTCATTCATTATTTTTAACAAAGTATTTCATAATTCAGCAATCTATTTTAATGAAACACTAAAATATACAGTTTTTTCCATTAATTTAGCAAGTAGGTGATTTTTGTTAGCAAAATGACTAGAATACATGTCTTTCCATCCTCTAGGTACTGACCCAGACGCTGTCCTATCCAGACTCAGACTTAAAACCAGTAAACTATTATGAATTAGTAAATTTTGATGGAGCATTTCTACATTATTCGGTGCAGCATTCGTAACACTAATTAAGCGACCAGGACCCTCACAGACCAACTGCACGAGTTACATCATCTCGCGTGATGCTACTTAGCCAATTAAATCTGTGCATCTCAGTGAGCACTGAGACTCAAATGTGAGTGAAAAACACACACGGGAGAGATGAGAGACAACAGTCTGACAAATAATTGAGTCAGAGAAAAGTGATTTCACATGGTGTGTTCTAAAGGGAGCAAAGTAGTCTGCGAAAACAGACTAAAAACACAAAAATAAGGGGGTTGGGGGGCTCTGTCGCCCCTCTTAAAATCAACAAAGCACCTACTGAATTTTGCTATACATTTAAACCACACATTTATTACTTTAAATTAACTATTACTATTAACTGTCAATACATAATTCAGCTGTCTATTATAATCACAAACTTTTAGTCAACGTTTTCAGCACTTTCGTCATTAACATAGCAATATATTTCAACCATATAAGCTAACTATTTCAATCTTTTGTAAATTACTTAAAACCAAGGATAACCATGAACATTTCTCTGCATGCTTGCTGAATTGTTCATTCACTCTGAATCTCAACACACTGTGTTAAAGTAAAGCTACTTCAGTGCGAGTATTAAAAATAAAATCATGTCTGAATATCTATTTTTTCAAATTAGTTGAGCTGCTCTACAGTCTTTCCACGTATCCACTGGCAGCTGCAGATGTCCCGCTGGGGTTCAGGTACTCCTGGTTGGGAGTGCTGCTACAGATCTAAATGCTGAAATCCCCAAAATATAATCAATTATTCTATATGTTGACTTATTTTTCTGAAATATGTGACTGTATAATATTTTGAGTCCTCCTCCCTCTCTCCTCCCTCTCTCCCCCCTCCCTCTTCAGTCTATGACTCCTTCATCCCCCTCCTCTACTCCCACCCCCTCTGGGGTGCTACATATCGTGGTCCGGGGAAGAGCACTCTCTTTGTTTCTGCAGTAATTGGATGAGATGAGCTGAGCTGTGTCAGTGTCCCCATCACCTCCTCCTCAGCAGGGTGCAGGAAGAGGGAGGGAACGGGGGAGTAGGAGGGGTACGAGGAGAGAGAGAGGGAGAAAGGAGCGAGGGAAAAGGAGTGCTCCCGCTGCCAGGGACTGTGATTAGGCAGAGAAGGCGGCCATTATCCCTGTATATTCAGAACAGGCAACACCAGGGGGGGTCGGTGTGACACACTGGAAAGGTTATCGGGACTGTAGGGGTTTCATTAGAATGAACAAATCACTGCTTTACATGGCTCAATGGAGATGTCCAAAAGAGACACCGTCTAGGACAGGAACAAAGTCTGAGTGTGGCCTTATCATCTGAAGGGAGATGAAAGCGAAGCCGTGAATTCACTGGACTAAAATGCCCCATTTGTATGTATGCAAATAACTGAACACAATAACAGCCCCTCAAAGTGTTGCTGCGGCTCTTCTCTAAATGAGAAAGGCTCAAAGGTTCAAAGATTTCATCTCAAAGGATTGGATCTTTTGAGCGTCGTAGTGTTTGATCGCATGCTTTGCTCCGCCTGGCTTTCTGAAAAACCTTGAGCAGAAAGCTTGACTTCCAAAAGTGTCTGAAAAGCATTATTTTTTCCATTTGTTTTGTTCTTTTTTTGTGTGTGAATTTGCCTACTTTTTTTGCTGCACTGTCAATGATGTTACTGTGACTTGATACTGACATGATATTTTTACTTAATGTTGATACCTTAGTAACTGTGTTTCCTACCGCCTTCATTTAAGTCTTATTGTACAAACTTCCTGCTGAATAAGACGCAAAGTGTTAGCTAGTTTTCTGGAAATTAAATTCATAGCAATAGAACACACATTGATTGTGTAGTAGTTGTCATATTTTAAGTTAAGTAATACTTTGTTTACACTCAGACAAGCAGTGTTTGTTTACCGGGTGTGGTTCGATATACAGCGGCGCACAAAACTTCTTTCATTATGTTAATTCACAGTTTCTTATATTCAAGCTTTACCTGGACCCATCTGGCAGCTTCCTATCAAAGGAGGTGCTCCGTGGGATAGCTGCCTGGTGCTGCTGGAGGATCTGCTGACACTGCAGGCGATCAGGGCCCTGCGTGGGCGAGCCCCGGGATAGCGGCGGCCCAGCAGCTGTGGGCACCCTGTGCCAGGTGGTGTTTCTCCTGAAGGGTGTCTTGTACTCGCAAGGTGTACCCTCGCTGTCAACCTTGTACTCCACCATGGGTATGCGGTAGAGCTCGGAGCAGCCCCTGAGTGGGAAGGAGGATATGGAAGGAAACAAAGAGGGTGAAAGGTCAGAAATGAGGCTGGGATGAAAGAGCAAAAGTGGCATCTGGCTGGGCTGCATTGCAGGTTGCATTAGCACTCAAAATCTTAGCTAAGCCTCTTCAAGCGGCATTATTTTTCCAAACATTTAGTTGTATGCGGTTGCTAACTTACAGTCACATTTGGTGCTGCTGAGCAGGTAGTGTACGGCAGGTTTATCAGAACTTTTTCACTAAAAACTAGAATTACTGCCTTGCAGTTCTATGCCACCACACACTTACAGTTTACACCCAGGTCTGTAAAAACACATCACATCTTCCTCTCAGGTAGCACAGATGATCTATACAATCAATCAGCACAGTTTTTAAGGTGGCCACCCAAGATTAGTGTCACCAATTCAGTATCCAGCCAAATATCTCCCCTTCTGTTCCTGAGTTATGGCATGTAATGGCAAGAAGTGTGAAGTGTTTTTTCAGAACATTATAATTTCACAGTGGATATAAAATGACATTACTTTATCATTACATGTTAGTAGACATTTGCATGAAATTTCTCCATAATTAGTGTATAAATTTTTGAGTTAAGGCCAAAAACACGTTTTGTTTCTCATCACTTCATTTTTGAGTCCAAGTGGATGTGTGTGCCAAATTTGAGGAAGCGCCTTTAAGGCGTTCTGGAGATATCGCATTCACAAGACTGACAGATCTGCAAGGTCACATTGGCTTTTATCTTTAACCACCAAAATTGAATCAGTTCATCGTTAAGTCCAAGTTAACGTTTGAGCTAAATCTGAAGAAATTCCCTCGAGGTGAGATACTGAGATCACCTAAATGGGATAAATGGACAAACTTGTAAATGAACAGAGGGACATCCTTAAAACATAATACCTCTGACCACGACTATTGCTGGCATAGAGGCATAAAAACTCTATATTGCTTCTGTAAGTGGAGTTGATGAAAGTGGGGAGACTACTTTTGGAGAGCTCAGTAAATTAATCATGAACCAAACAATTATTATAAATCAATTTTTTCTACAATTATTATCTCGGCAGATTGCTTGTATCTACAACTACACTCCATTATTGAGGATGTGATGAATCATGAGAATAAGGAAAACTTAATAGCTGAAATTACATTATTAGTCATTATGATGATTGTGTCATCCAGCAAAGCCACATTATAATGTTATAATGATCATTAGTATTATAATAACATTATATTTCTATGTTTTATTGTGTTTTCTGGCTCATTAAATTGAAAATTGAGAATAACATTTTGCTCTTGCATTACCAGAAAGGTTGATCATTTTCAGTTGTTACAGTGGTTAACGGCACAACACAACTGACCCTGTTGTCCTGCAGAAAAATTGGGGGGAGGGGAATCATTCATCCGTTACCATGACTACACCAAAACACACTAATGCTGTCAGAAATATTTAGCCAGAGGCAGACGTCTAAATATAGTGTGTCCGTGTGCCGGCATGTGTGTGTGTGTGCCAACAATAAACACACACACTTCCAGTGCACAACGAAGGCTTACGGGCACTTCGAAGACAGATAGAAAACAGTGGAAAACACTTTGCTTGTTTTAAGACAGCTGAAAATCTCAGCTTGCCACTTAATCAGATGTAGGTCTTCCCTGAGCAGCTCTACGCAGGAGGCTTTTCCCTCCCTCCATCTCCATCCCATTACTGCTAACAACACTGAGGATCTCTGCGATGGACAAGGCCTGTGATGCCATTTCATGCAACATTAATCTCTGGGGCTTGGTGTGTATGTTTGGAAGGACGAGGGGTTTACAGGGTGGTGGGTCGGGGTTAAACAGCCCGGGTGCTCTGCTAGCTCTCCAAAAGCATCTCAAGCATGACCCTAATGATTACACGGCCCTCCCCCTCTAAAGTCCATTTTCGAGAATCCACTGGGGGATGGAAAGCTGTGTATACTTTGCTGTGGTCATACATGTACACACAGCAAAGCTTGAGGAGGATGCGCTGGCTGATTGCAAAGGCTGTGGTGAAGGGGGCAAGTAATCCCTCTCACAGAGACCTTTTCATCAAACTGGGCCATGGGTGGCTGGGCTGTTTACAGCTGGCCTCCCACTGGAGCTGTGGGTGTTACAAGATCTAACTAGAAGATCATCCTTCGCTTCCTCCTTGTCCACCATGTTTCTCACATCTGGTCAATGTCACCAGAAAGCTGGCCTCATTCATGATGGAGGACAGTCAATGGTGTGCTCTACATCCTACGCAGTTTACATTATTTATTTACTTCATGTATGTATGTAGCATGCATCACTGGTTTAATATGTGGGACAGTGAGAGTAATGAGTGACATTACAGCATCAGAAGATCAGAGATGTCCATAAAGGAAAAATGAATTCATCTCGTTGAGTTAAGTTAATGGATGTGCACGAGGAGCTCAGAGATATACAGTATAATTTAAAGTAATACTTCACCCCCCATTTAAAAATTGATTACTTGCCCAGTTATACATCAAATTCATGAAGAAACATTTTTTTGACATGCTTTTGTTGAACGAAGAATTAAAAAAAAGAAATCTTTATACGACTAACATTAACAATTATTGACGGGTTTAAAGACAGAGTCAACCCGTTTCAGCGTCTGTGTGACTTTATTTGGACAGTTTAATGGCCTGGTATCAGATGTTACCCACTGATGTTGTGTTAGCTCCTGCTAACGGCGCAGATGTCCAACTGACTGGGAGGAGATGTCAGTGCTGCATCTAACATGCAACGGCATCAACAGAAAGTTTGCAGATTTTTCTTGCATTAACATTAAATCTATGGCTTAACAGGCTAATTTACGCCCGGTTGTTCAATAAATTAACTTAAAATTGTATTTGTCTTCCACTGTTTGTAAACTTACATTCTATATATGCTCTATATTGTTACAGCAGATTTTTTTGCAAGTACTCAATAATGGTTTGATGCAAGTAGTAGAATATGGAAGTTACTGAAATGCACATCCTTAATCAAAACATCCATTTACAAACACACTCAACACATCGAAGCAGCGGAGGAGCAGCAGCTCCCATGTTCATCCAGGTAAAATTATTGTTTTTGTTAATGCATATTTGCTTTGAATAGAGCAAGTTTCACTATTAGCTTTGTTCCCTGAGGACTGTCTGTTTAGGAAGTGAACAAACGACTGGATAAATGAGATTTGCATTATACTGCACAAGCTGTATGAGTTCATAAACAGATGTATAAATATGAATTTGCGGCATTAAACATATATGTCACTGTAGAGGCATGCGAGAAAACAAAGTCTTCTTCACAAATTCAATGTAACACAGGGTGCATAATTGATATATAAAAGGTCATTTGGGGGGTTAAGTATTCTTTACAGATACACCCATTGCTTACCTATCGTGAAACTTGAGGTCTGTCAGTCACTTTTTGTTCATGTCAGAAGTAAATGCTAACAAGAGCATTACATTTTAACTGTTGGTCATTTGCTTTTAACAGTGCTGCTAACCCGCTCATTACCTCCATGAACTGTTTGTGTGTGTGGTCATGCAAGGTTGCCACACATCATTACTTTCTGAATAGGCTAAACCTCACTAACAGCTTGTCAACAGGAAAGGTCTCTGCCGTTGCTCTGCTTTTTGCACCAGAATGAGCAAAAACTGACAAGTTAAATGTCTCCGATGATCCTTAATATTTTCCCTCAGCGCCTCTACAAGCTTGGCTGGAAGTGGAAATACCCGTCGCATTGCCCTGATGTATGTGGAATGTGCTTCTTGTTTGTAATGTATAGGGGGACTGGCTGTGTATAAATCACAGAGAAACAGCAGGAAACGGCTGTTTGGTCAACAGTTAAACCTGAGCTAGAGTTTGGTGGTGGAGGAGACACATCCAGGCGGCCATGAGGAGACAAGGAGAAATAATACAGACTGCTTCCTCTCGATTCCACCAAGAACTGCAGCTGCACTCTTCCAGCTAAATGTGAGAGGCTATAAATTATACCACAATGACCTACATGGGCTTGTAGAGAAGGAGAACATCTATAACTTAAAAAAAACATCCAGTCAACTAAAAATACAGCTACTGCATGTTTGACTTATTGAAAGAAATAATTTGACAACATAATTGTCACAAACTTGACATGGCATTACTAAAATGACATCATTGCTCATTTTTTACAGAAAATGTTAATGTTAAGCCACTTGGAGGTGAACAATCAGCTCCTTCAGGCTCTTAACGAATTACAATAGATCAGTGTGACAACAGGACCTTAGACCTCAGCCAGAGAGCTGTCACTCTGATGACATGGCTGGCGACTGATGGACATGCTAATCCATTCCCACAGTCAGAGTCCATGTCACAGCAAAGAGCCACAGAGGTTGTGACCTCCACCAGTACTTTGCAGAACACTGTCAGGAGGTTCATTAAAGAAGGTGTGCAGAAAAGTGCATGGGATTGCTAAAAAAAGAGAGGGAAAAGCCCCTTTCAATGATTTCTTTGCAAACTGATCTAAAAGGGAAGAACGCCTCCTGTGAAGAATGTGTGTGTGGGGGGGGGGATTAAGCCGAGCAATTTGTGATGCAGGTTCTCCAAGTTTTGGGTTAGCAGTGCTCTCTTTCACAGGGTGTTGGCATGGGAAGTGAGAAATCCGGCTTAACTTCGGTCAAGATGAAAATCCATGATGACAAGTCTGATGACACTTCAAAGGAAAGGTCACAAGTGGCCATCTGAATGTCACAGGCAATACTCATTATCAGCAGGGGGCTGATGCAGGTTGAGCCCACTTAAATTTGGGTAACCCACCATTTTAAGCACAAGTCTTTGTTGTTAAAAGCTGAAATGTAGAATTTGTTCAAACAAAAAAACATTAAGAAAACAGACTCTGAAATACAGTTGCTTTTTGTTTCAGTTGGTGTTTGTATGTCTTATAGTAATCATCCATTCGAGTCCATATTGTACTGATCCTCTTGTTTACTCCTCCTTCTCTGATGACCTTATACCAAAACATACAATCACTGCCATGTTCTGTACATTGCATTCCTGGTTCAAAGAGCTAATCTTTTTCATCTTTTTCTCATTAGTTTGATCTAAGGCTAACATGTTGAACTTGTTTAAAGCTTTTCAGAGTGATGATGGAAAAGCCTCTGGTATTGCACTGGGCTAAAACCACATCCTTCCTCCAGTGTAAATAAATACAGCACTAGGTACAGCTAATATTAGAGGCATATCTCCACTGGCTTCAGGCTGAGCGGGGTAAACCCGTTAAGGGCATACCCAGCTTTAGGAGGTTTGCTGCAAAACAGTGCTACAGTGCTGGACCAACATAATCTTAGCGACCAGATGACCCCATCAATCCTCGCTGAATCTGGAGGAATCACAAAATAAAGAAGACTAAGTGATGTCCTGACATTTTAAAAACAGTAAAGAGGAAACACACATCTTTCAGCCCCAACATGTGCTTATGAAAACATTTTTCCATGTCATGGTAACAGTGTGGAGCCAGGGTACATTGTCTGGAGGTCATGAGACTCTTGTCCATTGTTGTAAGACTAACCCCCATCTCTCTGGCCACAGGGGACTGACTGACTGGGGCCTTTTCAGGCCCCTGCTGAATTCCTTTCCTTTGAGATAATAGTGGAGAAACTGGAGCACTTATTGTTGACTGCAACACTTTAGCAACTCAAAGACGCAGCAGCGCAAAGAGTTGAGGGCCCTCGAGATTCTTCACCTGACCTCTCACCTCTTGAATTTGTTGGAGCCTTGGGAGAAAATTCACAGGACCCGAGACAGAGCCTTGTGGTTCTCATGGGACGATGAGGAGAAACTGTGTTTCAGTAAGACGGGGAAAATCTCCCAGTGCAGCTCAACAGCTCTAACCAGTATAGCCTTCTACTGTAATACCTACTAATCTGCCTGATGCATCTGTTTGCAACGCCATATGTGGGTCAAGCTCTCTCAATTATGCATCATAGCACCCTTTATGGACATACAACATGATATAATTTTTTCCTCTGGGTACAGTGCTATATAGCATGTGTATTTTTAAAACCATCCATATTGGCTCACTGAAGTGTCTTCACAGGCTTTAATGATATCAGTGAAAGCAAGCCAGATGTCATCCACTGGCACAAATGCAGAGTCAAAAGCTTCCCTTACAGAATCCTCCATCCTGTAACCATATCTCCACAGGGCTGGACACACACTTGTCGAGAAGATTTTGGAAGATGTTTGTTTTGTCTGCTTTCTGCTTCCCTGAACTATGATTATGATTGTATCATCATGTATCATCACAGATCATGGTAAGAGGATTAGATGTTGGTTCTGCCAGAGAGGCTGCTGTGTTGGATTCGCAGGCAAGGCGTGTTCGCCCACCATATGGGGGAGCAAATATGTTACCCCACTGTTGCCATTCCAGTAAGAAAAGTTGATACAAGGTTAAACATGTGCCTTGTATGCAGTCCATGACATAACGACACATATATACACAAACAGCTCGTATTTATGCAGGGATTTTTTAGCAAAGCTTCCATGAATATCATGTTCTAGAAATATGTTTTAGACTTAATTTTAAATAACAGAAGTAGCCATTGATTGAAGCCATTGATGCTGTTAAAAAAAAGCACCGGGAGGAGTGTGTAAGATTTAGGGGGATTTAGTAATATCCAGCGGTGAGGATAGCAGATTGCAACCAGCGGAAACCTCTCCTGGTTAGCATTCCTTCATTGTTCAGAAGGTTTTTACCAGGTGCTAAATTATCCACAGAGGCCTCTTCCTCTCCAGAACAAACAAACATGGTGATTTAAATCTCTGAAAACACTGAATAAAGCACTTTCACTTTACAAATCGGGGTTTCTCCTGCACCGTTTGGCATGTTAGAGAAGGGCTGTTAGTTTGGCACCTGCAAAAGTTGCACATCTTTCTTCTCTGATAATTTAAGATCCAGAATTTCAGGAGATGTTTCATTGGGAGCTGAATTCCCCAGGTCTCTACCTCTTCAAAATAAATGGACCCAGTGACTTCACCCTGTAAAAATACTGAGTAAAGCCGTTTCACGGTGGAAATCAGTGTTTTTCTGACACTCCTTAGGGAGAGGCTTCTAACTATGGTGGCCGACGTGAAAAAGCAAATGGTCCTATCGAGAGCCAGTATTTTAATTTGCCATTCTGGACTATTGTAGAAACATGCAACATGGTATTCGCTGTTGACAAGTACAGTAGATGTTGATTGATATAACTGGTTTATTATAAGGTAACAAAACACATTTTTTTATTTTTAGGTGATCTTACACATAGAAAAGCTAAGTCATAAGATATTCCCTTTCTGCCAATATAACCCCCTAAATCCTACACACTGAACCTTTAACTAATATGCACACAGAGTAAATGTGTATTTTGATTAGCCAATAAGTGTTGTCATTAGGTCCAGGTATTACCTTTAACGTCATTAACAGCATATGGGATGAAGTCCAGATATTTTCTCTGCACATTATCAAGTCATTCTGTTGTGGTCATCTGAGACCAAAGTGAGAAAAGCATTTGCTGGTACACAAATCTGTCAGCCTGAAGCACGACCAAAACAAAGATGTCGAAAATGTGAGTGTGAAAGAGTGATGGATATGAGTTCACAGGGCTGTCTGTCCCTCACAGACAAAACAAGCAGATGTGCTTTCAGAACCGGCATTTCAGACAGACCTTCATCTCTCCCCATCACAAAAGATCGTTTGAAATATGCTTCGCTCTTTTTATCACAGCAGCGATGAAGTCTCCCCACGGGTGTGTGTCCCTAAAAAGCCAAACACTCCCATCCTAATTGCTGAATAGAAGACTGGGCGAGGTTAGGAAAAAAAGCAATCTGCAAATGTGAGCTGTCAGACAATGGCAATGAGAGTTGAGCCATTAATCAAAACTGCTCCTCTCATTATCATTAGGGAGAAACGCTGACTGTCCATGTCTGTGTGACTCTACAGCCCTGCTGGAGCTTTCTCTTGCAACAAAGCCACATCAATACAAAGAGATCCCCTCTCCAGAGAAATCAGCAGATAACAACATCAACCCCTGTGCAACAAAAACAGTATGTAAGCATTTCTTTATGCTAATTATCTCAAACATGAGAGCAAATGTCAAGTTGATTTACGCCAGCTGCACTGAAAAATGAGAAAAAGAAACTACTCTTCTGTTATGACTTCATACATTTCTGAGGACCACCTGCTTCTGTTCCATTAACTGCAGCACAGCAGCCAAATTCAAAGACAATTTGACGTCTGCATATGTTTTGTAAGCATCTTTTTTTCTTTAGTATTCAAGTTAAAAGAAGAAAACAAAGTCCAGGAGTTACCTTCGTGGGGCACCGTCTTCATGAGGCTGGATTATAACCACTTTGACACTGACGGATGTGCGCAGCAGGTCGATCATTTGCTCGTGGGTGAGAGTAGCGACAGCCACCTTGCAGATCTCTACCAGTCGGCTGCCCTGTCTGAGCCCGGCCTTCCAGGCGAAGCCAAAGGGCTCCACATCGGCCACAATGCCCTCGAAGTTTACATGGAAACCTAGCTGGCCGAGGCCGTTCCGACGTAAAGTCATCTCTGATGTTTCGCAGCCTCTGGTGGTGATCTGGAACCAGAAAACCAATTTGTCATCATTTTTGTCTAGATTGCACTGATCCAAAGATGAAGACAGCAGCACTTCAGAAACACTTTACTAAAAAACAACATGAAACAGACACAATCACACTGAGAAAGCAGAAGACAAGCATGAGCTGGGAAAAGAAAGACTGAAAGATGAATGATCTTAATATCGCCGAATAAGAGCTTTCTAAGCTAATAAAACAGCACCCTTCAACACAGTACAATGTGCATCTTTTACGACAGATGTGTGTGGCTTTTATTACATGAGAAACATACATCAAACACACAAGAATAATACTATTAGAGCAGAGTGAAATCCTGTCCTTAGGCAGAAGAGCACGAGCATGTTTGTTTGGCTAATACAAAGAACCTCTCAAAACAGAAGTTAATAGGACGGTACATGACAGAGCTAACTGGTTTAGCCTCAGAGCTGAATAGATGCAGTTAAAACACACATGTAGTGCACACACAAATACACACTTGTCTCTGTGGACTCTTTAGCTACAGTGCTGTAGCTCTGTGGGTGCTGTGTGGGGAATTGGATCAACTTGACTCTTGAGACACGGAGTTTATTCTACGGACAAGTCCATTAGCTTGTTTTTATTTTCTATTCTCTCGGCCCTTTAATGACTGTTTTTAATCGTATTTAAATTTCCTTTTATTATGTGTTTCTTTTGCTCTTTGTCCTAATGTTTTATATAGAGCACTTTCATTGCTGAAAAGTGCCATTAAAATAAACTGTCCTTGCATTTCCTTTTAACCAGAGGTAACATCTATAAAAGGACTTTGAAGGACAGCAGTTATTCATCAACACATAATCGCATCAACTGGCAGCTGATGAACACAAAATGACCTCTTCACCCTTTTTTTGTTTTTTTGCAATTCTGGACTCTGAGACCTCACCCGTGGATACTTGGCAGACAGTTACTGCCTGTCAAATTGCGTGCTTGGATGAAACTTACAGCTGGTTCTTGCCCAATCACGTACGTACATGCAAATGAAGCTGCTCACTTTGCTCAGCGGTGGCCCGGCCTAAGCCTCCGCTTTAATGTAATTCAGGTTCATCTGAAGTTCAGGCAACCCTCTCGCTTCAGCAGCGAGATTTCAGTAAAACACGCAAGCACCACACTCAGCAGAGATGAAAAATGTATCCTGCATTCACCTCCATGACATGAAGTGACTGAGCTTATGGGCTAAACTGCAGTGTTGGGACACAGTGGGACTGGACAATTTTTCTTGTGACAACAACTTCACACTGCAACCAATGTGCTTTAATCACCCATCAGATTAGTCTTGCTTCAGTTGTGGGTGACTGCCTTCATTTGCCTCAGAGTGGCAGCTGGCTTCAGGGACACATTAACTCAGACTATGGCCTGTCAACACTCCACCAGATTCTCACACTGGCAGAAATCCTACCCCGCTGTGTGAGAGGGGAGCCGAGACAGCTATGATGGATCTCATAGTGACACACAACCCTAAAACTTTATTCACTTAGGAAAGGACTTGTCCTGTTGGTGAAGTCACAGTCTCAGTTTTGCAATAAATACATGCTCAAGGATTCAGTTTTTAAAGAGAGACAAAACTATTGGAGAAACAATCACATTGTATAAAACATCAAGAGCAAAAGAAATGGGAAATGTGAAGTCCAAAAGCTCTCTGGGGGCAAAGTCTGGAAGTAAATGGCCTGTGTATGAAGAAGACATTGGCCTGGGGTTTTAGGGACCATGCATCAAACTCCCCATTGTCAGAAATTCATTAGGCCTAAATAATAGCTCTCTAAATGCCTTCATCAATGACCTTTACTCAGTCCATCCAGAAAATTAATGCGTCCAGGTTCTCCTCCGAATGGCCTAAATCTATACTGGCTGAATCTAACAGGACACTCATTATCTCTTACGTAGGAGGGGTTTGTGGTCTGTAAAGTTATTTTGATGAAGGATGGCGGCATGAAGTCTGGCAGTGTGTGTGTGTGTGTGTGTGTGTGTGTGTGTGTGTGTGTGTGTGTGTGTTACTGGTGACATAAAACTACAGCACAGCCCTGAAGAAACAAACAGCACCATTCTCAAATCTGTCATCAAGTTGTTGCTGGCGTTGATCGTCAGTGAGAGGTCTGACAGTCAGAGGAGGCTTTGACATTGATGACACCGTCTGCATTAACATGTTTCACAGACACGACAAAAGCCCTGTCATCCCAGTGAACTTCAAAGAACTGAAAGCACAGATTGGCAAATCTCGGGTCGCCTGTTTCCTCTGGGCTGAATATTTGTGAATCAATTTCTGAATCTAGGACACTGGCTTCTAGTGGGATACGGCACAATTTTCACTTAATGGGGCAAGAGTAGCCTGAGCAAGACACTGGAGTCCCCAAGAAATGAAAAATACATTTTCCCAATTTTAATCCTGTGTCCCTGTCTTAATTGATAATTTATCTCATTATATGCCAAGTCTCAAATTTTGACAAGTCATCCTGCACTCAGGGGCGTTTGCAAAAGTTCATCTGATCAGAAGAGACTTTGGGCAACTCGCTAGTATAGTAGCACTGTTTGTGGGTTGTTGTGACTAACAGAAGAATATGGATGAAAAGAGGAAGATATGTGTGTTTGGATATCAGTGGGCAAAAAGTGGGTCTAATTCATTCATCTCACCCTTGCAGACCTCACTGTAGCTCCAAATTGTACAAAAGGCTGATCCTGCCCAATTTTAACAGTCCAATCAAATGCAAAAGATTTGATGTATATACGTCTTGCTAGTGTACACCACTTAAATATTACATTTCACTGGGAAATACGTCACAGTGCAGAGGCTAAAGACTCTCTAACTGCTGTTTCACAGAGACCTCAATGTCAGTAGTTAATAATAAAGCCTCAAAATGGTTAGGATTAAGAACAGATTCATTGATTGACAAAATATGTATCAACAATCATGCCATATATTGATCATTTAAGTTAGTGATTAAGCAAAAATGCCAAACATTAATTGACTTTTTGCTGCTTTTCTCTATTACATACAAGAGTAAACTGAATGATTTGGTATTTTGGGACTGCTGGTTGGACAAAACAAGCAACATAAAGATGTCACTTTGGAAATTCAGTTTCTATTCTTGGACATTTCAGCGGTCACATGATTAACTGATAGTTTAAATTAGAATATCATGCACCCACTAAACTGACAGATTATACTGTAACAAACAATTCTTGTCATTATCCATGAACCTTCCAATCACTTTTCTGGATTGATCAACAAATGGAAAACTACATTATGCAATCAACTACAACTTTTCCAACCTGTGGCACACTTCTTCAGGCAACCACAGAGCATGCTCAGGGTACTAACAGCATTTCTGATAACCCCTCGCACGTTCTAAATGGAGAATACCAACTTCTGCCCTCCAACAGGCATTTCAGAGACAGAATACAGTGGGCTGAAAAATTATCCTGTTGCTAAACCAAAATCAAAGTGCTGCTAATTAAGAGTTGTTGCATCGTCATGGGTTTATGATGTTTGTGTAAGGTTTTCCATTTTCTCACATATAAACATCATGAAATGATACATTTGAGAGGCTAGAACTAGAGGATAATTTCAGGAAAATGACTCAAAATGATTCAACAATTCCCAAAATATTTGCTGCTCTAAAGCATTTACTGTCATCAGAGTTTCCCCTTGTTTTATTTTTTACCTTTTCTGTCTCTTAACTTCATAGCAGATATGATGATTAGTGTTTATTTGTAGCTCTGCTGATACAAACATAAAGAAACACACCCAACTTTGGAGACTGCCTGCACTTTATTCAGGAAACGAAATAAAATTGGCACCTAAGCCGAGATGACTTGTCTCATAAATGTTGAACACGCAGCCACCCAGCTCAGCAACACCCCTGGAGAGCGGGACATTATCACAAAGCTTTTAGTTGTGCTCTAACACTGGACTCCTCTGTGTGTTACAGTGGGCAATCTGCTCACTCTGGTTCGCATTACATCACAGGTCCAGCAGCCTGTAAATCCTCCCAGTGAAACATGATTCGAGTCAACCTCTGGGACATTACAGACACCTTTGGGGCAAAGAATGCACGGTCAGCTCGTTTCCAAATGTGCATACTGCCGCTGCTCCACTGTCTGTGTGAATAACACAAATAGCCACCCAATTATTAATACCTATTCTGAGCTTTTTTTTTCTCCTGTGAAACATCCCTCACAAATCCCCTGGGTGAGTGGACAGTAAAAGTGAGAGGATATTAGCATAGTGAATGAGGAAGCGATGTCCTTTGGCTAATCACAAATGCTAATATATCCTGCTCCGTCCTTTCTTATGATGAGTTGAGTAGACACTGAATGACACCCATGTCCTTTTAAGATTAATTATGGTAAATACTTCTTCAGGATCTTGTGCTTTTTGAGGTGGTTGATATGCAAAATCTTTGTCCTCGTGTGCACATTTATTTCTGCCTGTTCTAATTTCTAAACACTTCTGAAAATAGTTCACTGCGAGAGGCGATAATAAAAAAGGTGTAAATTATCCCCCGTCTATCATAATCCTCAGAAGACTGAGGTTCTTTCTTATGTTTTTTGTCTGAAATGGATTGTTACTCCCATGTTGCTGGCTGAACCAATAATTCGCTGGCTGGGGTTTGTTGGAAATTTCGAGACTTTTGATGAGTTTGCCAAAGGGATAAGTGGAGGAGAGTATGCAGGCAGGCTGAAATAAGGTCATGCACAGCTCAGGTTTGGATTTTGGGATTCAACCTCAATATTATTTGAAGGAAACAAAGGGTTGCCTGATTAGAGGTTCAGTAAACAAACCGTGGAAACTGGAATAGGAAAAGCAAAGCCTACGCAGCAACACAAGGAGCGGAAACAAGGCATTGGATGCCAGTGTCCAGGCTGAGGAACCAGGTGTTTTGACCTATTTTCTCTCTCATCACACAATGTAAGCTGGGCCGCAGAGCTGTGCAGATTACCATGGCTGGACTACAAAATGGGTATGAGAGAAAAAAGTGGATAGCTCTCGACAGGAGTAAAGAAGTGAGGCCAAGTGTCCTCTATTCTTAGTCAGACCCCCCAGAAAACATGTCTCTGTTTTCTCTCCTTCCCTTCAAAACTGGGTTGGTGTCCTGTTTAAGTTACCTCCTCCTGCACCTGCGCCCAGATATCCGCAAAATCAAGAATGGGCCAAAATCCCATCATTGCTAATCTTTTACTCTCATTAACTGTCTGCCGCAGGAAGTGGCTCTGGATTTGTGCTTTTTTTTTTTTTTTTTTTTTAATGAAAATGGTGTTTCATAATGGTTTATCCTGATAAAACAACATCTGCACTTGTGTGACCTGAACGTTTAACTGTACACCTCTGCTCATTCTGTGTGATGAGCAAAAAAAAACAGGAGGTCTATAATCCTCTTGGGAGTCTATTGATTTCATTTTTCAGTTTCACATTCAAGTCACACTCTAAACAAGGCAGACAGACGACGGGCAAGTCGGGAAAACAAATAGTTTTGGGCTAATTCTGTCATCCATATTCTGACAATGCTGAGGAGAAAAAGGCAATGACAGAAACACAAGAAAATAAAATACCAGAAGCTCAGAGTGGAGTTACAGCACATTAGACTTGACAGGATAGATATAGGTTAAGCAAGCAACCGTTCTGCTGGCATAATGGTGAAAATAGAATAACAAGTTTTGTGGTAAGTAGTAAAGCTACAATGGTAAGAGCAATATTTGCAGACTGCATTGTTTCACCACAGAGCGACCACAACTATCCCAAAGTAAAATGCCTCACTGCATCATTTAAAGTGAAGCCAGCCATTTTCCTTCACAGTCCTGCAGCTTATGTGTGAAACACAGTCATAATAGATTTACTGGGCAGTTCTGATGACAGACTACTACTGTGTTTCATGGGGGTTACTTATAGGTCTCTTTTTAGGAGGGATATGGTGGTGAACTACTTTTCAAACCCAAGAGGGGATGTTTCTCTGGATGTTGGGACTAAAAATACAACAAAGAGGTTTTCAAAAGCTCTGAAAAAACTGTTTAATCAGTGATCAACAAATCTGCAGTAGCCAAATGTTGTAGCCTCAAATGTTTGGGTGTTGGCCATAGTATGCCTAGTTCAGACCAAAAAATTTAGACAGTTGCCAAGCCTGCTGATGGTGTCACCTGCACTCAGTTTGTCAAGTCACTGGCAGCTGGTGTTGGAATATAATGCACATCAACTGTTTCAATAGCCAATCAGCTTGCAGCAAAGTCAGCTGGTCAGGTCAGTTACAAACTGTCAGCTGGTCAAAATGGTAGATTTTAGGGGGCTTGAGAGGTTTTTTTGGGGGAGTTTTTCCTTAGGCAATGTGAGGGTCTAAGGGCAGAGGGATGTCGTGTGCTGGAAAGTCCTCTGAGGCAAACCGTGTTTTGTGATAATGGCCTTAATAAATAAAATTGACTTGACTTGACTTGACCTCTAGCTCACTGGGTAGAGTGTTCGAGTCAGGACTGTGGCCCTGTGCTGTGTCTTCCCCCCCCCTGTCTCCCCCACCTTTACTGTCTCTCTCACACTGTCCTATAAATAAAGGGAAATGCCCCAAAAAAATGATCTTAAAAAATAGTAGACTATAGGACAGAGAAGCCAGCATTATCATCAGCTGTTCCCATGGTGAAATGATATCTCAATAGTTAGTGTCAACTTCATGGTAGAAATTAGCATAAGCCCCTTGGGTATTCAGTTGAATGGATGCCTACAAATTTTCCAAAAACTTCTCATTTAAAAAAGAAATGTTTTCAATGTGTAAACACTAGAAATACAACTATAGCAAGTATCTCACTATCACTATTCTCAGATTTGACACACTCAAAAGAGATTCAAGTTACAGCAGAAGTACAGAAAGTTGTTGCTATGGGGATGATACACTGTCTTGTTGCATTGGTGTAAACTTTTGGTTTCAAAACATTTCAACTCATCCCGTCGCAAATCTTTGGTCTGAGCTGGGCTTTGAGGTCCAGTCACACCAAACCAACATCAAAGAACTTGTGGCAATGAAGGCCGACCTCACCTGTGTCTCAACCAAAAATTTGCACCTGAACATTAGGCAAAGGTTACAGCCAACAGCCAACTAGCACATTCGGTTTGCACCTGTGTGAGAGGACATAACTCTCCATACCAGCAGGAGGCGGTAGTATGTGTTGGTCATTCAAGAGGGAAAACTGTAAGACTGACAGGGCGGATTCAAGACGCTAGTTAGCACATTAAAAACACAATCTGATTTTAAAATAACAAAGCATATTGACTATGCACAAGCAAGCAATAACACAAACCTTACAAACTGTTTCTGCTTAAGAGCTCAATGGCTTAAAATATAATCTTACCTAAAAAACAAGTTTGTTTGGATCCCACACCCTCCTAACTTAAGGCCTTAGAAGGGCTGACTGGTGCCAACAGTGCAAGATGCACTGTAAAAACGCTCACTGACACCCTGACATAAACTGACATTGGCTTGGTTTTTCGGGGCCCTTAGAGAGAAGACAACAATTGTGCAGCAACAACAATTTAGAGCAAAGACAAGACCAATGCAAATGTTCTCTCGTGTGGCCAAAGATGAATGTACCGTGCTTAGGGCAATACAGCCGAAACTATTTTTTTCTGCTTTCCTTGAGCATAAAAAGCTGCTCGGTGACTGAACAGGAAAAGGTGTCATCAATATTTGGCTAATGTTGATGCTAAAGTCTTTTCTAATCTGTCTGTGCATGCTTGTGTGTTTGTGCCAACCCGGGCTGCACCTTGGCCGACCCATTAAAACTGTTTTTTGACACACCACTGGTGTGACAGCTTAATTGTTTTTACTGTAATATGCTTATTATATCAAAATAAACTGGATGCCAAACTAAGACGAAACCCTCAATTAGCCACAGAGAACTCCTCCGAGGAGTGAATTACTCCCTCTGAGAGGTGGATGCAGTGTTTTAAAATCTCTTAATATGCTGATTTGAGACTGATGCTAAAGACATGTGCATAAAGTATGCTACAAAGGATCAGCTACTCCCCCCTATGGTCTATTCCAGAAGACATTAAGACTTCTAAAATTACAGAGATAAGTACAGTTGAGTCTTTAAGGATCTTACCTCTAGTCTCTGAACCATCTCCCTGATGTCCTCTCCGCAGTTGTCGTGGGCTGACAGCATGATACACTCCCCGCGTTCATAGAAGATCTTAATGCTCATAATCCCTGAGGTCCATCCGATGACATCACGACACGAGCAGTTGAAGACCACATTTTTTGATTCCTCCTCGATGAGCACAATAAACTCATTGGATATGCCGAGCAAGCAGTCCACGTCTATCGATTGGCCAAAGTCCCGGGCGCAGACGCTCCAGGTGATGGCCCCCACGCTGAGCAGATGTGCATCCTTCCTGGGTTTCACCTTCTCCTTCTTCTTGGCTCCGAGGGTGATGAAGCTGAATTTGACAGCAGAGTCAATAGTAGCTGTGCTAACAAAGTTCTCAGCCAGGTCCTTAAGGTACTCCTGCCGTGTGCGAGTCGCCATGGCTCGGAACTTCTCTGACTTGTGTGCGGCGTTTTCTCCGTTGATGACCTTGGCAAGCAGGAAGTCCCTGAAAACTGCCGACTTTGGGAAAGTTACAGATTTGGGAATAGGGGGGCCAAACGGAGGCACGTCTTTAGATCTGGACACGGCCACGCTGGAAAACAGGATGGGATGAATTAATCAGAGGCAGCGTTGACAGTTAAGAGAAAGTAAAAGAAGTAAAGGAGTATTGAACTGTACATATAATGAGCAGCCATTTGAAGAGTGTTGAAATTATATGGCTTTTAGGAAAATTATTTCCAACGGAAAGACTGAGAGGAGCTCAGACTAATCTTGCTCTGTTCAACAAACGCTATGTTATTAACAAGAGTCGTCTTGACTTCAGAAACACTCGAGGAGAGAGTTGTAAGTCATAATTTCAAGGTGTCTCTGAAGATAATAACTGTATCATCACCGAACAGATCAAAAGAGCCTCGTGATTCCCGCACATTACTATAAAGTCATGACAGAAACCACAGAAAGCACTCAGCAGGCTATTATTATTATTCTTTCAAATTAAGTGCTCGTAAGAGTTCATGTTGAGCCGTTTGGCATGAAGACATTTATGCAAAGCACATCAAAAGAGAAACACATTCCCCTAAATTGTCTTGAGGATATTAGTTTGCTCCTTATCCCATGGTGAGGAGCTCTAATGTTGAGGGGTTTGAATCGACGCCACCGAATAAAGATGTTGCATTTTTACCCTCTCCATTTTCATCAGCCTTAGTGAAATAGCTTTGAGAGAGCCTTGCAGGCGTGGTGCATGCTTGTTCTGTTTACCTGTAGCAGACGTTATCAGTGCAGGGGTTGTGGACTTTGACGATGACAAACACATGTTGGAAATGAGAGCGGATGTGCTTTGGAGTGAAAGGAAGGGCCCCGGGCTCCTGGAATACTATGGTGACGATATCATTGCCAATGTGCCTCTTCCTTAGTAACTATGAAAAAGGGAGAAACAGAGTCAGATACAGAACAAGGAGAAAAGGCATCACATAAGGGTGCCTATAGTACAGCACAAAACAAGGGAAGGTTAACACTTTTGTCATATCTGCATACTTTGCTGACATTTCACAAAGTACACAATATATGACAGTAATTATGTGAAAAATAAGAGGCGTACAATCTGCGCTACAGGTGATAGAAGTAGCGTGTATGTCATGCATCTATATGCGCTTAGCCTACTTAGACAAGTCTTGAAAGGTTTGAATACTTAAATAATAGAGTAATTATAAGTTGGGAGGAAATGAGTGTCTGTCTTGCTGGAGGACCCAATGACACTTGACTCAGCAGATTCCAACACATCAGTGCGCTGAACGGAAATGCGTTAAGTAAAAACATGTTGCTCATAAATATGCTTTTGTAGATGGAAGATGCCATCTCAAGATTAAGTTTAAGTTACTCTCAAACAAAGGCTGAGGCATGTTTTTAGGGGTGAAGGAAAAATTGACAGCATAGTATCGCAACGTTTGCGTGGCAATATTGTGTCAGGCTGACGAGTATTGATTTTTTTAATTAAACTTTTGCTAGCCTACTAGAATGATAATGATGATTTGTGTCTGTTTCAGTCCACTTGATACATTTTGCTGCAATAAAAATGATTTACTGTGATGTGAACAGACTGAAAATAATACATAGATAAACCTGATGTTGACAAAGTTTTCCTTTGAGGAAATAATTTCTAACTGAAAAAAGGTAATAAATCGCAATATGTTATCACATTACTTGGCAAAATCTTTAGAATCGTGATAATATTGAATCATGGAGCACACATAGCATTTTTCTTTTTGACTAGTCCTGTAACGTTATCCCCACCAGTCTTTGTTGTCATCATTTTAAGATCAGCTGCCCGTTTCACCTATGGAACAGGCACCCCGGTAACACCTTTATGCAGCATCTCCATATCCGTTTAAAAAAATGAGGAGCATCTGTATTTTTACCTGTACAGAAAATCATACCTTTCAGGATTTCTAAATACCCCAGTATACCGTAATACCTTGATCCAGCCCAAGCCTACAGGTTAATTTTGGTTTTTTTTTTTAAAGTCCTCATCACATCGATGTTGAGTGATGAATCCAATATAATGTCTGTGGCATCAGTCGTATCACAAACAAAACAACAAACCATTTACAGACCTCTAAACACAGATTTACATACTGACACAGCTTCACGTTCTGACTCTGAAATTTTGTGTTCAAAATCAAAATAAAGAGCCTTCTGTATATGGAGACGTTTCTGTTAGCATACATTATTCTTTTTTTTGGGCAAAGGAGACATATTCCCTCAAACCCAATGTAGACTGCTTGTATTGTTGCATTGTGCAGATAGTTAACCTCATTCTCTGGCTGGTATAAAGTTGTCAGTGAGGGTCAACAAGACTCCGGGACATGCGGGATTAGAGGGTTCAGGTGTCAATTGGAAAGGATGAAGAGATGAGCTCTGCCGGTGCCTGCTGCAAGATTACCACCAGGGATTAAATGAAACTATCCCACTCCATGAAACACAATTGGAGGAGGAGAAAAGAAAAGGGAAAGATACCCCCCAAATCCTTCCAATCAGATGTTTTGGATGCACGTGATGGATTAGGCCTCTGCAGTATCTCGCTGCAGAGTCAGCCTCCGACTCAGCCTCCGACTCACTTCACTGCCCCCTTCGTATCCTCGCTGTTAATATCTCTGCAGCAGGATTTTACCCACAGGTTTCATTATGGGTTCAAAAAGTACTTCCATGCAAGCAGTGCAGAGACTAAGATGGTGAACCTCTGTAATCGCGGCTTTATCGGGCCATCGCTCGCCAGTCCACCACTACATCCACTTAATTCAACTTGTTAGTGCAGACAGTCACAGAGGCCCATCTAATACCACGTTAGGTCCAACCCCTGGGGATGCATTGATTAAAATCCTACTGTGGGGTTCCGTAACCATGGCAATGCTCATGCTTTCAACTGATAGGTCATTACCGTGGCAAAATGAGCCTCTGGGGAAGATTGGCAGGAGCCGGGATTGAAGATTTCCTAAAAGGAAGCTGCTCAGGGACTTATTACCACCATTAGAGGCTGGCTCACAGTACACACAGCAAAGCAAACATGGTGGTCAGCTGAGGGGGACAGAGGGTGAAGTGTGGAGTTTACTGACCTGCTGTCTGTTGTTGGGTGTGTAGGGGAGCATGGTGGACACGTGGAACATCAGCTCGTAGTCCTTATAGGTGGTGTAGAGAGAGTGTGTGCCTGTGGAGTCCGCTGTAACACAGGACAAGGCATTCAAAGTTTAAGGCTTCATTACAAAAGGCCATTGTGTTAAATAAACTGATGATGCAATTCAACAGAAATCAAGATTAAAGACATAAAGGCTTAACCCCTTTAAACCTGGATCTGGCAGTGATCGACTTGGCAAGAAATGTCCCAAAAATTGCAAGATATTAGGAGAAGGTGACAAGAATATTACCTAAGAATTAGTTTTAAAAAATAGGGTAGGATTATTATTAATTTATCCAAAAATAGGGAAAACGTCCAGAAAATGTTATTCATAATTATATTAATTTTATATTTAAAACAATGTTATGGAAAAAATATAATAAGATATATAAAATAAATACAAGTATATATTTTGTTCTATTTTCAGTATTTTTGACGGGCATTGTTTTGTTTGTTTTTGTGCTTATCTTCAAGCAATGCTCTTAGAACAAAAAAAATGTTTGCTCATTTTTGGGCCATGTCTTGTTAAGCTGCTTTTTGTCTTCCATGTTTCAGAAAGAAATCAAACCAATTTAAAAGGTTTCTATGTGTTAGATAACACGTACGTTTTTAAAAAAAAATTTAATTCTGTGTTCATGTTCATTCGTGTGTTCAAATCTGAAGATTTAAATTTTGGTCGAAGAAGATATGTTTTAGCATTAAAATGATATTTTCCCAAGCCCTTCTAAAAGCTAGTGCTGTAGGATTCCAGAGTTGTCCTGGTCTCAATACATCCTCTAGACTACTTTTTGAAGGTCTCCGTTGAGTCTCAGAATCAAACACAATTTTGCTCGATCTCTTGGTTTACAGCTAAGAGAACTCTGGATTTTAGTTTAAGACTGATCAAGACCACGACTGTAAGGATATCACCAAATTGCCTGTACATTGTCTGATTTATCTGTTAACATCATGACTGTGTGATTGAATGCAAAATCCCTGACCAATACCTAATTTCTAATTTTAAATTTTTGTTACTGTTAAGGGCTGTCACCCCATCCCGGCCCCTTTCACTCCCAGTCCAAGACAGTGAATGCAGGAGAAAGGCGAAGAAGCTGTGGCTGTCTGGGAGGAGGCATCAGCTTAGGTAATAAAACTGGCGACTTCAAAGGAATCTTTGCTTCCTGTGGGTCTTTCTGGGAATGAGGATCTTTTGGATTAATTTTTGTCTTTGGTTTGTGTCATGCAATGTGGCCCTTGTACTTGTCTAATCTCAACTCCTTCAAAACCTTGGTCTTTTGTAGAGCTGCCCCCTGAAACTGGAATATTCGAATCCTCAGTCCGAGACCCCTCAGTCAACTGAGGTAGCTTCAAGTCGAGCAGTCGTTTTTATTTTAATTTATTTATTTGATAGTCAGTGTGCTTCTTGGGACTTAAAACGGCACAGCCTGTGGCTTTTGTGTGATATTTGTGGTCAGCAAAAAATGTATCAGTCTTTGTAATCTGCTGTTAGCACTGTTGGTTTATTAACTATATCACATGAATGCAGCTGAGCCCGTTTAGACTGTAAATCTTTACATGGAAAAAAAAACCAATCATAAAATATTCGTATCAACATTCTTACCTGATTCGACTGGCATAATTCAGAGTTGGGTACAGACCTAATCTTTTGTCTGTCTCAATTCACCATGGTCTCGGTCATAACTTAGTCTCTGTTTAAGTGGTCTTGTATAAAACACTACGTTTGCCCATGTGATCTAATGTCGGTATGTGAATGATTATGTTACTACATATAAACCTACATTAAGTGCTTCTTCATTTAAAAGCCCATAACCCCCTAACCAACTCAGAAGCTACATGAAATACTGCTGGTGATCCCTCTTTAGCTCGGCTCTAAAAGTAACACAATAAAACAAACAAACTAACCAGCCGAGTCAGCGCTATACCAGCAACTCCTGTGTTCTGTGAGGTAAAATTACTGTTTTGGTCAATAGAGTCAAGTGGTTTTGAAGACAGGGACAAAATGGCTTTGATTCTTGGTCGGGCTGTCTACTGTGTAATGGCAAGTTACTCAGTGAAAATATTATACTTTATATTACACTATGGATAAGTACTTCACTCCACTGAAGAAACCCTTTCAGCTATTATCATTATCAGTGCTCGCCGCTCTAACCTACGTCACTACTTTTCGCGACAGAGTGGGTGTTTTCCATTTGAAAAGGGCAAAAAAGAACACAGACGGACCCGCCCTCTATAAAAAAAACAGTATGAGGGAGAGCAGAGCATCTGCACTCTGCAGGATTAGGAGTGTGTGGGCTTGTGCTTTGTGATTGTCTAGTTTGACGTGTCTTTTATCTTACTCTTGTTATCCAGCTGAGCTCTGTACTTGGTGAAGCCTTTGAGGCGCACCCTCTGGCCGAGCAGATCCAAGAACTCTTCCAGTGCTGGTCCGGCACTCTCATTGTTGTACATCTCTTCTTCTGTGCTCTGACCGGCCTTGCAGTAAAGCACTCCCACCTTGTGCTGGAAGCTTAGCTGGAATGGAGGAACATACACAGACACTCGGTGGGTAAGTATCATTTCCTGTCGCTGATATGTATCACACACACCACACTCATGCATACTGTACATTACGCACTCAGGGCATGCGAGTGCCCACTTTCCATCATGTCGCAGCTAATGTGAAGGCCTTTATAACCCTTCTAGGAGAGAGCTGAAATCCCCTTTTGTAAAGCCAGGCTCTGAACTCTCGGGAGCTCTGAGCGGAGCATAAATCAAGCCGAGCTAATAGCTGCTACTTAAGAGCAGCTGTGGAGCAACAAGGGAGTGAATTACAGACATAGCAGGATAGCTTTGGTTTATAGCACAAACTCTATAAGCTGCCAGCAATTGCATTTTAATCCTTTCTTAAAAAAAAAAAAAAAAAAACTTCCTTAAGCAATACTTTTGTTTGGTAAGTCCTACCTGTAGTAAAAATAGCAACAACACTGATCTGCACAACACCCCACTAATAATACTCAGCCATTGTTCAACAAAGAGCACCTTAATGAAGATAAACTCACAAAAAGGAGTATTTATAGTCATACACAAGGCAGCCAAATCTCACAGGTCCTCAGTGCAAGCATTAATTTTATCCAGAAATGACAGGTCTGATATGAACTTGTCTCCCGAAGAGACAGGAAGAAATAAAACATCCGGAGTGATTCTTCTTTCACGGTGAGAGTGAGAGACCTCTCTGCCAACATGAATCTTTCATGGCTTATAGCTCTCTGATGCTGGCCAAGAGAGGGAGTCAAAAGGGGAAAAAATTGATGAAAAATAGCCCCCTGCGTTTGGCACCTGTTCCCCAACAATTCACACCTGAGGACAGCTCGATCTTGACCTGCAGCAAATGTGTCAATATGGCAAAAAGAAAAAGGTTTCTCTGAATGTGAAAGCCAACAAATCATCCTTATACTGAAACAAATTGGAATTGTCTTTTTCCTCCGTTACAGGTTACCGGTTCCCGGCGTGCTTCTCACACTGTTGTCATGATGACTTCCTCTATCAGGCGGTCTGCTCTGCACTAAAGCTCCTGCGGTGGATGGAAAGCTATTATACCATCAAGCCCAGTGGAAATGGCCTGATATGCAATGATGTGGTCTCCTATTTTTTATCTTGCATTATATGGGCTCACTTAACCTCCTGCTCCTCTTAACAGACTGGCCGATGGCAAGGACAATCGCATTGCCCTTTGGTGCAAATTTGTCTCTGCCAGAAAAGTGCAAACACATCAGGACACATATACAGATGAGTAATGCTCCTGAGGTAAAGCTCATTGTGTAACCGCCTTTGATGTGATTTTTTTGGCTGCATCGGCTTCTGATAAGGTAGAGCAGCCATAAAAAAAAAAAGCTTTATCCCATTTAACGCCTCTGTGATTAGCTAAAATATTCCATTTGCTAAAAATCTGAACATAAGCTGCTAGACAGCAGTAATTTTCTCTTTATATATCTTTTCCCCCAACGCTCCTCTCCCTTTATCTGTCCAGAGCTGGAGGGTGCTGGAAACTGTTCGCCCTCTCCTTCTCTTGAACAAAAAAACCCTTAGAAAATGCAAAGATAGAAAGATACTTAATGAGCGGAGAGAGAAATGAGGACAACGTTCCCCTTGGAGAGCTCTGAGACGTACCTGAGGGATACAGCGGTGCCCTAACACAACACAAAACATCACTGTGACATCTGTCTGCACTGCAGTGTCCCCAATGCAGCTAAAATCCAAAATTTGGCTCTCAAAACCTGGCTACAGTGTGCATGCATTGTTACATAAACATTTCTGTTGCAGTTTGTGCTGTTTTGGGGACAGAAATGTTCAAGTTCAGCAGCACAATATCTACCATTTCAATACCAAAAAGTTGGGACACTTTGTAAATGAAATGCGATATTTTTCTGCCTATATTTACTTATAGTTTAAACACACGATATTTAATAATCAAATTATCTTTGCTGTTTTTGATAAATATACCTCAGTGTGAATTTGATGCCTGCAACATGTTCCAAACTAGGATTGCTGCCACGTAGGTGTACGCCTCTACGAACCAGTGAAGTAGCACTTAAGAGTTTACATTCAGGTCCGTGAAAACAGAGATGCTTCACACACATCTTCAACCCTGCGGCACAAAAGGTCTCCCCTTTTGTTCCTGAGTTACGACACTGAGTAATGGACAAAGGAGTGTTTTTGGTAACAGTATGACGTCACAGTGAAGTTTACCTTTGACCATTTGGATATAATATATCATCACCTTATCATTTTATTCTATTGGATGTTTGTGTTTTTTTCAGCCAGCGCATTAATTATTGTGTTATGGTCAAAAACATGTTTTGTGAGATCACAGTGACCTTTGGCCAACAAACTCTAATCCATTCATTCTTGAGTAACAGTGGATGTCTGTGAAAAATTTGGGGAAAATTCCCTCCAAGTGTTCTTGAGATATTGTGTTAAAAAAAAGAGCGAGAGAGACAGACGAGGTCACAGTGACGTTTTAACCTATAATCACCACAATCTAAACAATTGATCGCTGAGTCCAAGTGGCCATTTGTGCAAAATTTGAAGAAATACCCCATTCTGCGAGAGTTCTTGAGTTACTGCATTCACAAGAATGGGATGGGCACCCCGAAAACTCTTATTACCATTGTGTTACGTCATCTTTTCTTTTAACAACACTTAGTGTTTGGGAATGAAGAACACTAATTGATGAAGTCTTAAAAGAGTAAAATTCTCTCAAGATTTGCAAGTTTCACCAAAATCTAAAATATTTTAAGACTCTCTATGTGAAAAAATGGCCCAAATCCATCCTGAACATTGTGAGAGATGAGTGATAGTGTCTTGAAGCTGGCATTGTTCTTTAAGTATTAAATCAATTTCACTTTGCATGTTCAATACCTTTTTCCTCTTTTATTCCACTACGATTTTTAAAAATAAAACTGTGTGGCTTTATTGAATTAAAGCCAATGTCTGGTCTAAATTTCATATGAAAAGCTGTACTGGAAATATGTTTAACAAAAAAACATATTTCCAGTGTATTTCACATATTGCATTCTGTTTTACTGAACATTTTACACAGCATCCAAACTTCTTAGGAATTGGGGTTGTACGAGGAAGAAAGTGGAATGTAGATGAGGGGTAAAATGAAGAGGGAAAAATTCTGGTCACGACATAATTTCAAGTTAATCCTCAGGTTTCCATATCATGACAGGGGATTGATTTACATAAGGGAGAGGTGACTTTTTTGGCAGAGCAATAACAGCCTCAGTAGGTGGTAGATTACTCTGTTGGACTTGTGGAACAAATCTCACTTAAGCCTGAGTTATACTTCAGAGCTGAACTGTCGCTGTGGGCATCAGGAGTGATTTATGGTCCTCTGAAGACTTTACCTGTTGACGAATGTAAGTAAATTTGATTGGCAGTGTTTGCAGTTGGGCAGTGTCATGTATTTAGTCTTTGTGAGTGTTATGAAACAGAGCACTGCAGTTAAAATGTCTTTCTAGGTTAGTAAGAAGGTAATTTGTTCAGCATAATTGTGAGGATAAGATTAGCTAACCTTTCTTTGACCTCTTTGATGTTGTCTTAACCATCACCAAACACTATTATGTGTCGTTACATGCAGACACCTGCAGGCTAGACGTTATCTTGTTCATATCCCTGCTTTTATTATCACAAATTAGAAATTAAAGCTTGAAATTGCATTTTTAATTCTGAAACCGATGCAGCTGATAATATTTTCTATTAAAAGAGAAATCTGTCATTTTTCCAGATTTTAGATGGAAACATCAGATACACATTTTACAATCATTGGCATTCTCAGAAAAATGTATCATTTGTGATTTCTATCACCCTAAAAATCACATCTCAAAAATCAGATCAAGTGTCTAATGCTTTTCCCAGTCCATCTGCACACAGTCGATTCACTGTGATCTACAATGCCATCTAAAACACATTCACATATGCTCTGTTCTCTTCTTACATCCAGGGCCATTACAACACTGCTTTCAGGGATATTCTTTCTGCAGAACTGATCATGAGGTTATTGTGAAGGCTGTCTTGCTCCGGGACACTTTCATTCACCAGACGTGCTTTCTGTTCAAAAAAGGAGTCCTTTCACACACGTACACACAGTCCAGCACAAAAACAGAGGACTAACATCTCAGCAGTTCGCATACAACACAAGAAAAAAAATAACCTCAGATAAAGCTTTCCGCATGCGGCAGAAGGAAATTATGCACTCAAACAAACAAGAACGATCCGGGCAGACCACTCTATCTCTCAGCTCTGAGTTCCTGTCCAACATTAGCTTCCTCACATAAACACATTAGAGGGGCGGTGAAAGTCCAGCTTGGTTAAAAAGAAGATTACGGGGTGCTTGACATATTAAACATTTGCATGGCAAGCATAACATTAATGATTCAAACAGGAGTGTACAAAAATACTGATGTCCAAATATAAAACTGGCCTCCACTGGGCGTTTGGTTTGAGGTCTGTGAGGAGGAGTGCCAGTTGGAAGAGCACGGAGCCCCACTTAGCCCGGGCTCTCCTCCTCTGAAAGAAGTTTCTTAGATTACTTTATTGCTTTTTTCATCTCACTATGTGTCAGTTTCGGTCTTATATCAAAGTCTGTGTCTGCAGACGGTCTCTCATACCAAAGGCACTAGAAGTTGTATGGCAGGTGAACAAACTCCCGCATCAGCTCCTTGAGATCTGGCAGAAAACACTTCCCAGAGCACTTACTTACAAAGTTACTTTGCGATAATTGGATACACAAACTCTGTCATCATCTTAAGTGCGTTTAACTTGCTTTGGAGAGGACACTACACTGCTCTTGTTTATGCACACGACAAAATCTTAATATACGAGAGGGACATGGCTGACACTTTCTATTATAAGAGCCTTTCCCCTGTCAATTGGAAGGATGGGCTCATGCTAATGAATGTAATTACACTAATAAGCAGCCAATTCTCTGATAGTAAGACAAGCAATACAGCACTGGCTAATCCTCCCACACTCCTTTCTATCTTGCAGTTTCATTACATGAGAAATTAAAGGCCTTAAGATCACACAACGAATCCATCTCTGACACCTGTGACTATAGAAAGCCCGTATCAGTAATAGCCATTCAATTCAAACTGAGATAATGCAAGATGACATCCTTTGCCATCCAGGCAGAATACCAAATCACCTGCTCTTAGATGAAGTAAGTTGTCAAAAGTGAGTTACTTTGGCTCAGGCGTCTGAGTGTCAGCAGAAAATGTGTGTTAAAGTAGACGATGATGGCTGCAGTGCAGTGTGGGATTCATATTGATTCTATTCAAGTGTGATATTGGCTGTCTTATGGCTTCACACCCGAGACTATGCACATCTATAATAAGCAGCCCACATATGGGACAAAGGTTCTTGCTATTTGAAGTTAATCCCTCCTGTTTCCTCCTACAGCTGACGTAAATGTCAGAGACAGATATACCATAAAAATAAGATTTATATTATAATATCATTACAGTCCATCTTCCTCGAATTCCAAGATGTTATTCATTTTACTAATTTGTGGCAGTGATTAAAACAAATGGAAAATCTGTGTGGAGGACAGTATATTGGCTATAACTTTACCTTCCTTAAAGAAATAGTTGGATACTTTGGCAAAAATGCCTATTTGCCAAGAGTTAGAGAAGATCAATACCACTCTCATATATTCCCATTAAACATGAGGCGACTTTAGGCAGCCGGTTAGCTTAGCACACTGTAAATAGTGGGAAACTGCTTGCCTGACTCTGTCAAAAATTAACAAACATCCACCCACCAGCCCCACTTAGAGAAATCTATGAACAGAAATGTAATTAATATCCATAATTATATTTTCTCTACTGTATAATCACCTGAACCTAAGAATCATTGTGGTTTTGTTAGCTTAGAATGAGCCCTTCATATCTGCATAGGAAGCGGGTCCTCTTCCAGTCCTCCATGTTCCACTGCCATGTTTCTACTGTACCCCAGAAAGGACAAACCAAAAGTTGGGGGGTGAGGATTGGGGTATTTAACTGGTTGTGATCTTACTGCTATATGACTCTAAATCCTACTCTCTGGTCCTTTAAGTTCACTAATAAACATGCTAACATACAATTATCTAGTTCGTTTTGTCAGTGTGAAAACCAACGAGTATTAACAAAAATTTGTTTGGCAGCCTCACAGTGACAACAAGACTCACTGCATCTGGACTGTTAACAGTGCTGTACATAAGCCCCCCAGAAAAGCACAAATTGTCATTTTCACACTGCAACTTTTGAACAAATAGCAACAAAACTCCCTCAAAGCACATCTTGATGTACTCACCCCCTGCTCGTCCAGCTTCAGTAGCTGCTCCGGGACCTTGGGGGAGTTGAGGGCAAGCCTCAGACACTGGATATTTAGCTCAGGGATGACGTATTCCAACACTTCTTTCAGCGGCAGGCCGCGGGCCGTCCCATGTCTCGCAGTGGATGGTATAGCGTCTTCCAGGATGGCTCCACGAAGTGTGGTCAGCTGGCAGAAAAGACAGATAATCAGATTTCATTTTGATAAGCGTCTTCTGAGGTCTTGATGTCCCGTTGTACAATGTGTTATGGTTAGGTCTGTGTGTGCACTGGGTCTGTGTGGGTCAATATGTCTGTGAATCCATGATTTTATTAATTTAGCTTTCAGTGGGCCATTTTATTTCAAAATGTTGAAAATGAAAACGTGGCTTATATGCTAGCTGCTGGGTGAGCCAGCCTTGATATCCTTTTATGCTACATCATATTATTTAGGACACTTGCTCCATTACAGCTCCATTGGAAAGCATTTGAAACTTGTATTCTAAATAATTAACATAGGCTAACTGTGCACTAAATGTTAAGTGCTGTTTTACAAGTAAGATCATTAATGTGCCAGTAAACGCTGACCTAAACAGCTTCAAAACACCCACTCTTAAACCCTGTGTTGTTGTTTGGAACATCATGGACACATTTACGCTCATAAATCCCATTTCCATCCAAACAGCCTGTGGACGTGAATGTCGGCAGTCAATGGCTGTCCGACAGAGAGGCTTTCTGAAAAGCAGATTACTCAACAGACCTAGAGAGGAAGAGAGAGCAAGAGTGGGACAGCGAGTGCAGAGAGCGCTGGGGCTAAATGATAGGAGTACATGCAAATAGACGCTCCAGTGGTTGGGGAGTTAAAACATTGTCTGCGTGCTACTTGCAGGGCTACCGTGACCCAGATACATTGTTTTATCGTGGGAGTGGTGCATTACACCAAGAATGGCAATGGATATCAGTGACATTTCCCTGCCTGACACATCTGTTACACCTGAATTATTCAGTGGATGAGACCACCCAGCATCAATCAAGGAGAGGTTTCTGTACCACCAGGGACAGCGAGACTTTGCATCTCCAGTTTGTGGATTACTCATGTTGTGTGTACACGCGCGTGCATCAGTGTGTGAGAGTGTGCGAGCGAGACAAGGGTGATCACGCTGACTCCAATAGACTGAATCACTGTTTGCATGGTTGGCCAACTGAGTCACAACTGGCACAGAAATGCTGGACACATTAGGGTGCTGGGAGCAGATTTGGGAACGGAGAGCTGTGCGAAGCCTCCTCTTGTTTTCAGGGGTACTGAAGCATTACTTCACTCCTGTAATGCTTGAATGAGCCTTCAGCTGAGTGACCTGAACATGTGTGACAAATATCCTTTAAAAGCACGTTTAAAAGCTGGTAGTTCATCCTTTAATAGAGGGATAGAAGTCAGGTTTCTCCCACTGTGCATACGTATTAGTTCTAAGCGGTTCAAGACAACATGCAGTGCAGAAAAAGCACACACTGGTGAATTAGAGTTACCTGACTGGTTCTGAAGGTGACTCGATAGTTGTACTGCATTCCATCTTTCTCCTTCCCATCGTCCAGCCGCTCCCTGCGCACGCTGACCGCCACGGGTCCCAGATTGTCATCGAATCCAAAGTAGTTTTGATGCTCTGAAAGTTGAGTAAAAAATACTGGAATTAAACAAACAGATCAATGATCCACCCTGCAAGTGACAAACCACTGCAGAGAAAAAAAAGACTTATGAAGAGCTCTGCCTGCACTGCGCTCATGGACCTGCAAAAACCACAGATTTTAGATAGAGGACACAGATTGATACCAAAGGACACGCAGGCATTTCAAAGATGTTGAAAAGAAGAAGAAGAGAAAAAAAAGAAAGTTCTGAAGAATTCACGTGTCCAGGCACACTGCTCTGCCGTGCTTGAGACTGTTTGCATTGGCTATTTTAAATTGTAATATTTTAGGGATAATGAATGTGCTTGGGAAGTACAACTGGATAAATTACACTTGGACTACACTGCACAAGTTGTGTTAAAGTTTGTAAACAAATGTTTGATATAGTTCTGCTGTTGTTAAATGCGGACCACTTTTAGTCAAATTTATAAGTAATGTTTTTAGGATTCTCCAATCACTGTGGAGGCATATGAAAAAAACAAAATTTTCTTCACAATTTCAAGGTAAAACCCTGTGAGCACTTAAATAGTCATTTTGCAGGTGAAGTATTCCTCTTTATCAGTTTATCACTTCCTTCGCTGAGCTGAAAAACCATCTTGTAAAGTTGTGAAAGTTGTTATTACTGCACAGATTTTTCTAGAAAAAGATCTATAACATTGTTCACATCTTTATCAAATTACAGCTTTTCCTTCTGCATGTTATCAAATGCATATATATTGATTTATTAATGTAAAAAATATCAGTGTGGATTGGCCAAGGGCGAGCTGTGACACTGATTACAGAAAGCAGCAGGGGTCCAGCGGAGATCTGAAATTGATTCACTCTGGATTAGAGCCTGGCGTGTAGTGGTAGCACTGGGATTTAAAAAACAAACAAACAAATAAAAATAGAGCCCCGGACAGTTTGACCCACTCTGACCCATCACTGACCCAGATACTCCACGCAGCAGCGTCCTCCTCACCATATAAGCACATGCAGAGCAAAGTATTACAACAGACATGTTTTTGTTCATCATGAGTCAGTATTAAAGATGAATTTGGGACTCTGATTAAAAAATAATTATGTTTTAGATTATTTATTTTGAAGTGATGAATTTATAATAGCACCACACGCACACCTGTATGATGCTGACCCTCAGAGCTACCAGAGAACAAAAGGAAGCAGCAGACTTTACAAACCATGCAACCATTAAGTGATACATTGTGCAATTTTTGCCTTTGTTTTAATGGCACATTACAATAACTGACTGTGCAGGGAGGAGGAATATATGTGGAGAGACAGACAAGGAAAAGTTTCCTGGCTACATTTAAACCCAGCGGTTACATGGAATGTGCCCTAAACCACCAGGCAACCAGGATGCCCTCTCTGGTCAGGCTCAGAGTATTTATGGCCTTTAGTGGAACATACGCGGAACTGATTCTGACATTTTTTGGAATTGACAAACCAATTTATGGATTTATGTATATGAGCTATTGGTCAGAACAAAAAAAGTGATTTACATGATTTAGAAATATTATCGTGGCAGGGTGTTTTTGATGTTGGATGGTCAGTACATCCATCAGTTGAACGATTCAATCAAAAATAATTCATGTTGACATTTACAGGCCAGATTGGCATCAAATTTGGAAATAATATTTATTATCCCTTAAGGATGATTCCAAATTTTGTCAGGGGGTCACCCATTTTTTACGTTATCCAACACTCATCCATGACCATGTCATCTCAAACACTGATGTAGATCTAAAGGAAGTTTCCTGGGGATATTCATAGTGCTCAGACAAAGTCTCCTGATGTTTTTGGTAACCCCCTCAACTCTCCTGTGTACACAAAACTGACAAACTATACTAGGAATTCCTCCTAAATTTCCTTGCCAGGATGCATACCTTTTCATTTTCAATATTGCCAATGCATAGTTAATTCTTTCCATCAGGTGTATTGTGGGGTATAATACAAATGTAATGAACACTTGGGGGGTCAAAAGCGGGGCTTTAGACTTTCAGTCTTATTAGAATTAAGCATAGTAAGAACCACTACTAATTTCTGTTGACATAAAAAGTGTGAAATTTGAAACTATTTATAACAAAATACATTCAAAATACAGTATACTTTATGAGAATATTGTAGAGGTATCTATCAAGTAGTCCATTAATAGTCGAAACACAAAGAAAGATATTTTAAAACTGAGATAATTCTTTTTTTTTTTACATTAAGTCCTATAATGCTTTGCCTTGCTGTAATTTATCTGCCTATAGCTGGCTAACTGAGGCCAGTGCCTCGTGGACATTGATATCATAATGGGTAAAAGAAAGTTATTGTTTCTTAATTTAAAAAAAAACAACGTAGTTTTCTCAAAGCTTATGGCAAGCTGCTGTAAAGGAGCCAACGAGATGTAGCAGAGAAACTTGTTGTTCCTCAAGCAACATTGTGTAGCCTACTTAGACAATAAAAACAGTCAAGGCTGCTACTGATGGAGACAAAATGCGCATGAGGAGAGCACTTTTGGTTGTAATCGCTTTCGTGAGGTGGATTAATAATGCCCAGTCACCTGATGCCGAAGCAAAGCAAAGCTGTCCTCTTTATAACTTCATATTCATGTAATAAACATTCACATGCCAATAAAAAAGCAATCAGCATGAGAAATAAACCAAAAGCAAAAAAAAGACTATAATAATCAGCTGCTTATAGTAATCAATTTGACCCTGACAGACCTGATCACTTTAAGAGGTTTCCACTGTACTCAGGATTATTCTATAAAGGGTTGTTGGAGTATTTGTGTTGTGTTGTGTTGTGTTGTGTTGTGTGTGTGTGTGTGTGTGTGTGTGTGTGTGTGTGTGTGTGTGTGTGTTTGTGTGTGTGTGTGTTTAGGACATGGACAGGAGCCAAGCTTTGCACACAAAAAGCCGTGCCTTGAGCAAACACCCCCTAATCCCGACTAAAGCTGGGGAGAAAGACCTGGATTCAGCAGACAACAAAAGCAAAACCTCAGCAGGGACTCAAAGCACTGACATCTGCAAAGGCATTCCTGCAGAAGTTTTGACATTGCATCCATGCCGTGCCTAGCAATGTTAATATGCTGATTCTTGTCAGTGTGGCATTAACGTTAAGGCAAAGTGCATATCAGCATGAATAATAAATTAACTGTATGGAGGCGATGCGGGGTTAACCGCCTGTGGAATGCACGGCTTGTCAGGGACCAGGGACTGAGGGGAAATGCTCCGTGGGGCATAAGGTCAAATGGTTGCAGGAGGCCGAGTGGTCTCTTTGCATCCGAGCCAATAGGCATCAGAATACCAACAGCAGCAACATTGAGGGAGACAGTGTTGACTGCAGAGGAAAGCTTTTGTCAACACATTTCTATAACATGTCACTGTTACTCATCACTTGGTGCTGACAGCTTGCCAAAGGTTGTAGAATGGATGACTTTGATTGTCATGTCAAATAACGCTTCTTTTCCATCTTCCTGTCACTTCACACTCCAGAAATGCCTTAAGTGTTTTTTTTTTGTTTTTTTACATTTGTGGCTCTGAAACTTTATTTCAGGTCACTGCGCCCAGTTTACATGAAGCAGCATCCCAGTACCAGTGATCTGATCTCACAAGAACCTATCCATCCACATCTTAAGAGCTGAAAACCTCTGGTTCACCCCCTATTGTATGTGTTACCATCTACCTGTATATAAGCAGCCATGACCTGTGTGTGACTAGTCTTGCCCCAGGGGTGTGACTAAAACATTGTGTCCATTAGGACAGTCTGGGGAGAAACACTCCTGTTGCTAAGGGAAGGGGGCTTCGGGCAATCAATGGGATCAATGTTCAGCCCAGGTTGATAAAAGCTTCCCCTAAAGTGGTGACACGTGGCCATGTGATTGCGTGACTGTGTGAGTGTGTGCGCCCTTTTTTATGTGCGCGTGTTAATGTTAAAGTAAAGGTGACGAAAGATTTGTCTCTCCGATAAAACACCTCATGAAAAAAGGGCAAGGGTTACGTCCACATTCTGTGAGAAAAAGCATCTTCCCTAAAAACTACACCAAACATCGAAATAAAACTGACAGCAACACGGGGCATTTCAATTATACATCGGCCTGCCACAAAAAGAGGTCAAAAACACAAATACACCAGGGATACACTCGCTGTGTGTGCAGCGAACACTACGTGAGGAAACATTTCATGGTACGTGATTATCAGAGGAAGCTCAAAAACAGAGCGGATCTGTAATGTTCTTGTTAACTGGCGACACTGAGCCCCAATTTAGTTTACACACTGTCACGCTGAAGAATATTTTAATACAGTCTCTTTTTGAAGGTCAGGCATCTCTCAGTGTGAAAGGTGAAGCAGCTGTTTTCTGCGGAGGCTCAAGAATGGGTAACTCAATCTGCTGAGAGCAGCGCACACAGACAGTGGGAAAAACAGATATGTATAATGCGGTGATGGGTCGGGGTCTGCATGGTATTTCCAGCGTCAGTCACATAGGTGCTTTAATGAGGGGACCTGGGACCTTGGCATAGTTTTACTGACCCTAAAGTTTCATAGGAGGGGTCCTAACACCCCCGCAGCCCCCGCGGGGAACAGCTGCAACACACCCTCTCGCTCACCTCTCGCTTCTCACATGACTAATCACAGCTTCTCCGCGGGGTTCAGGGCAATATCACAGGGAGGACATGACCGCTCCTCTCCTGAGGAAGTGAAACACACACCCTTGCACCAAACACAAGCCTGCTATTGTTCTGTCCTTTATTTCATCTGGTCCTACAAAAATAACTGGGCCGTCAAGATATCTGACCCAATGTGCGGAGGCTGTTCCATTTGGGAGCTCGCTCTCACGCAGCATTGACTGTAGTCTTGTTTCAAGGAAATGGATTTGGCCTGGAAAGTTTAATAAACCTCGACGCTGAGTTGTTTAAATCCTTCTGTATCATCTCTGTAAACTCAAAAATCACACATTATACTCATCATAAGCATTCCTTACCTCTCCCATAGAAGTACTTGTGGTAGTAGTATGCTCCGAGGTCGATGTGCTCGATGATGTAGCGCTTCACCTTCTCCCTGTGGATAGGTTGGTTTTCTCGAGGCACCTCCAGTACAGAGACTCCTGCGTTAGTGCAGTGGGAGCTTAAAGATGATTCAAATGAGCAGCTTTCTGACATCCCGCTATAGTTGGCACTGTTGGCTCTGGAGAGGGAGATCCTCCTCTCGCCCTCACCACCGATCTCATTACGAAAGTGTGGACAGCTCAGCACTAAGCTGTTGCTCTTCCCGTCCCCCTCGTCGGCATCCAGGTTCTCCTTGGGGTTCAAGTCCTCCCTGCTGCCGAGTGGAGACTCAAACAACGGGGCATTCCCACTGCTACATCCTGCTGCTCCGCCATCTGTCCCTGCTCCAAGTCCAGCCCCGGCTCCAGCTCCAGGCACCCCGGCTCCAGGCCCGAGTCCGGCGGATGCAGCTGAAGCCCCAGTAGTGGTGTTCTTCCTCTGGCTCAGGTTAGCTCTGCTTGCCACCGCCTCGCTGATGTTGAAAAGAACGCTCTGGACGTCATAGTGCGCAAAGCATTTTTGAAAGCTGAGTGGTCGCCGGTCATCCTCTATTGAGAGCCGCATGGCGTCACTCTCACTCTTTATGGTCCGCAGTTTCCTGAACAGAGACGTTTCAGATGATTCCGATTTAAGACGCCTCATGAAGGATTTCTCCGGCTCCCGGCTGTAGAGCAGAGAGTGGTCGATGTAGTCGTAGCCTGGAATGTGGACTATCTCGCCCCGAGCGATCTGGGCTGCTGTCTGCAAGCTGGGGGAGAGGGAGGCGTCACAGCGCAACAACTCAGGGAAACCCAGAGGCGGTATGCTACGGTGATCCAGGGTGTCCACTCGGTAGCCCCTAAGCATGGTAAAGAAGCCGTCTCCACCTAGGCCCTGACGGTCAATGGAGGACGTGCTGCCGTATTCACGGTGCAGCGAGGCCCCGGTGTTTGGATTGACAGCATTCTGGTCCATTATGTCCTCAGAGTCAATGTCACTAATGGTAACATCACTGTTACTACGTTGGCGGATGGGATGTAGACCCTTCAGCGGGGAGTGGCTGAGGAGGTCACTCAGTGTGTATTTGTCAGAGTAGTCTACCTCCAGACAGACTGCTTCGCCTTGCTCCAGTATCTCCACTGTATGTTCCTGCTGGCCGTTCTGAAACACTGGTATCACACTCTGATAGTTTGGAGAGGGCCGTCCGTCCCATCCGTCTTTCCTTGGTGGCCAGTCTGTCACCCTGGCCCTGACGCCCATTTTAGGCATGGCTGGAGTACCATTTGTTTTGCCTGCGCCGTCAGGTTTCCCCTGCATGTTTGGGGCTGGTGGTCCCATGCTACCATTCAGGGCTTTGAGTTTCCTGTTGAATAGCTCCTCTGACTGCATGACTTTGGAGTACTCTTCTGGGCCTCCCACAATTCCCACGGGGTTTGATTTGTTATCCGTCACAGGGCTCAAAATACTCATATCCTGCTGGCAGACTCCTTGAAGAGCAGACTTCCAGGACCCTTCTTCATTACATCATGTGATTTGCTCACTGGTGAGCGGAGGAGGAGCCTCTTTCCTGAGTCGACGAAGCAGCCGTCGTCATAACTCACAGAAGGCGGCTGGCACGACGATCGACACGCAGCATTTGGATGTCAAGGACAAGTGTCTGAGGGGCGCTGAGGCACAGCGGAGTGGAGTCTTTTCTCACAGCGTGCCGCCAATGCAGAACGACAGCTGGAAGAGTTGGATCTGTGACACAGGAACAAAAACAGAGAAGAAAATGTTAGCACCCAGCGAGAAGGTTGAGACATTTTCATTCAAATCATAGGGAAAAGCAGTTTGTATTCCTCAAAATGACCCCAAAATAAGGCACATTCAGTTCAGCTATAAAAATGATGATCCTGCTGACCTAAATGCCTGCATCCCTGTTATCATGTAATAAACTCCCCACTAAGGGTTATGTAGGGCTGCATTAGTTTTTTGGAACTATGCGGAGCATATCATCGAATATGGCTAATTAGTGTATTTGAGAATAGCTGGTGCTATTATGGGTTTATAACAAGATAGATGTATATCTTTGTTGGTGCTTCCAGCCAATGCCTAACAGATGGCGGTGAAGCAAATTACAGCAACAAGAGGCAGATGTTCAGCTAAATGTTCACATGTACCAATATCTGATCCAAGCGCTCGCAGCATCATCGAGCCTGCAAATTATACAGGAGGGATAGTTTTGCATATTCAACGCCAATTCCACTTTCCGCCTTTTTATCTGATGCAGTTGGTTAGGAGGAAAATTAACAAGGAGGTAAATTGGCTATGACAAATAAAAAACTGAAATGTAATATAATATATATGATAGCCACAAATCCACTAAAATATAAGC